>NW_005871434.1:340029-341870 GCF_000147115.1 Myotis lucifugus | reverse complement strand
CAGGGTATGGAGCCTCAACCCCCCTGATGGGCCCTGCTCTGTGCGTGACAGGGGGTGGCGCTGAACCCTCCCCATCGAACCTGCCTTGAGTGTGACAGGGCGCGGTGCCCCAACCCCCCAATCGGCCCTACCCTGAGCATGACTGAGGGTGGCATCGCAACCTCCAGATCCGCCCTGCTCTGTGCATGACGGGGCAGCGCCCCAACTCCCCAATCAGCCCTGATCTGAGCCCCACCAGGGGCTGCACCTAGGGATTGGGCCTGCCCTCTGCCACCCGGGAGCAGGCCTAAGCCAGCAGGTCGTTATCTCCCAAGGGGTCCCAGACTGCGAGAGGGCACAGGCCGGGCTGGGGGACCCCCCTCCCCTCCCAAGTGCACAAATTTTTGTGCACCGGGCCTCTAGTAGAATATAATGTTACTGAATGTCAGAATCATTCATTCACTAAATATACTGTTGACCAGGCACCATTCCTGTGTCTATGTATATATGTGTGGAGGGGGAGAGAGGAGAATACAGTTGCAAACAAAATGGAAATCTCTCTGCTCTCCTGGATGTTATAATTTAGTAGCCTGATGCAGGAAGATTCATGCAAGAACGGGTCTTCCTTCCCCTGGCTGCCAGCACCGCCTTCGCTCTGGCCAGAGCTGCTTTTCCACCTTCGCCCGGAGCCGGAGCCACCTTTCTGCCTTCCCACACTGCCCAGAGGCCCGGAGCGGCTGGGGCAGTGAGGAATGCTGGCGTCCCACCCTGCCCCTAGCCGCTTGGGGCCTGCTATGCAAATTAACCCGCCATCTTTGTTGGGTTAATTTGCATACTCACTCCTGATTGGCTGTTGGGCATTGTGAAGGTACGGTCAATTTGCATCTTTCTCTTTTATTAGTGTAGATGGGGAAAAGAGTCAATGGAACAAATAGAAATCCTGCCAACATAAATAATTCAGAAAAAAAATTACATATAAGAATTCAGGATAAGAAAAAAGTGAAATTCAGGTCAGTGAAGAAAGGATGGATTATTCAATAACTTGGAATAAGGGCTTAACGTTTGGAAAAGAAAAAAATTTGCACATAAAAATGCAACTAAAGAACTAGAAGACAATGCAGGTGAGCATTTTTGTGATGATAAAGGACTAGGTGGCCTAATGATGCCAAAGGCCCAAATATGAAGGGAAGGTTTTCTTGTCTGACCACATGAAAATATGACATATGTGCACAGTAAGGAAACACTTGTGCATCAGATAGAAAATTTTAAGACAAAAAGCAAATTGCATAAAATAATCATTAATATTCAAAATGCAAATTTAAACAACCCTATCATTTGCACGTCTCCAAAAGTTAGAGAATAGTTAAGTAATACCCAGGTTTGGGGTGGATCATTCTGGCTCAATTACATTGCAAATTTTTTTTTTTTTTTAAATTTTAATAATAATTTTTATTTCTTAAAGTATTACAAATAGTATTACATATGTCTCCTTTTTTCCCCCCCTTGACATTCCCCCGACCCCTACCCCCTGCCCCCCCCCCGGGTTTAGGGTCCATTGGGTTAACCTTTTATGAATGCATATAAGTTCTGTAGTTGGTCTCTTAATCCCCCCCCCAACAGTCCCCAGAGCTCCCAATGGAAGTTAACACTCTGTTCACCGTTGATCTGGTTCTGTATATTACCCTGTACATTAGTACCACCTGGGACCCTTTTATGTCCAAACCTCACTGGAGTAGGCTCCACCTACCCCAGAGCGTCTGAGACTCATAAGAACGGTGTCAACCTCACCGGGGCCCTCCCTACCTCACGGGGGCGGTTTCAACTCAACCTGGGTTGTTCCTTATCACACCTGGGGCCGTTTC
>NW_005871434.1:335446-339645 GCF_000147115.1 Myotis lucifugus | reverse complement strand
CCTGACCAGGGTCGTCCCTACCTCACGGGGGCCGTTTCAACCTCACCGGGGTCGTCCCTACCACACCGGGGCCGTTTCGACCTGACCGGGGTCGTCCCTACCTCACGGGGGCTGTTTCAACCTCACCGGGGTCGTCCCTACCACACCGGGGCCGTTTCAACCTGACCGGGGTCGTCCCTACCTCACGGGGGCTGTTTCAACCTCACCGGGGTCGTCCCTACCACACCGGGGCCGTTTCGACCTGACCAGGGTCGTCCCTACCTCACGGGGGCCGTTTCAACCTCACCGGGGTCGTCCCTACCACACCGGGGCCGTTTCGACCTGACCAAGGTCGTCCCTACCTCACGGGGGCCGTACATTGCAAATTTTTTAAACTGCTACTTTTCTGGAGAAAATAAGACAGGAGTTAACAAAAACCCCAGGCACCATGCCTCAGTGGCGGAACATAGACCCATGAACCAGGAGGGGTTACAGTTCAATTCCGAGTCAAGGCACATGACTGGGCTGGGGGCTTCAACCCCAGTAGGGGGCATGCAAGAGGCAGCTGATCAATGATTCTCTCTCATCACTGATGTTTCCATCTCTCTCTCCTCTCCCTTCCTCTCTAAAATCAATTAAAATATATATAAATACATATATATTATAAAGGCCCAGAAATTTCACTTTAAGGGATTTATAGAATGAGACAAGAATGCAAATATGTAGCCAGGTGGCCCGTGTCGTTTATAATACTGAAACAAAACAAAACCTAATAACAGAAAGGCCTAAAGGAAGGATTAAGTATGGCACAGACATACTTTTCCTCACACTCATTAAAATGACAGCTTAGCTGCCCTAACCGGTTTGGCTCAGTGGATAGAGCGTCAGCCTGCGGACTCAAGGGTCCCGGGTTTGATTCCGGTCAAGGGCATGTACCTTGGTTGTGGGCACATCCCCAGTGGGGAGTGTGCAGAAGGCAGCTGATTGATGTTTCTCTCTCACTGATGTTTCTAACTCTCTAATCCCTCTCCCTTCCTCCCTGTAAAAAAAATAATAAAAATGACAGCTTAGCTATTTTTAAAAATTGGTATAAGTAATGTTTTTAGTATTCACTTCTTTTAAAATTTATTCTCCATGTTGATTGAATGGTACTTACATGAACAAAAATATAAAAGCCATGGAGCTTAAGATTTGTACATTTTAAATCCCACACCAAATGTATTTCACGACTCATGGAGAAAAGGATATTAATAGCCATAGCTTTAAGAACAGAGTTTCTATGTTCAAACACATATATACGTCGACATGCAAATTTTGACAGTTTGCAAATAATTTTTCCCTTTTGCTCCTCTGAGTTTTCTGGTTGTGAATATTTGTTTTTCTTTGTAAGATAAAAAAAATGCTTAAATAAAAATGAAAGAGAAAAGGATTCTCTGAGGTAAAGAACCTGCACAGGGTTGGCCGCCCGTTCTTAGGAAGAAGCGGATCCAAGAGAGACCACGCCGCGCTCCTCGAATCGGAAATCAGTGGGCGCGCACTGAGGTGCGGTTTACACAAAGGGCCGATGCTGGAGCCTGGAGCCCCCGCAAGAGGGCAGCATCCCCCCAACTGCCGAGCGGGTCCCGGGGAACGCCGAGGCGGGAGGAACGCAGGCAGGGACCCGGATTGGCCCTCGGACCGCGGCCGCCGCGCCACGCCCGCACTCGCCGCTCCTGAGACAGGTGGGGAAGGACTGCGTCCGGTGACCCTCGGCTGGGTGCCCCCCACCCCCAGCCCGGCTCGGCTCGGCTCCCGGGGCGAGATGGGGCACACCTGGAACCAGCGGCCCGGCGCTGCGCAAGGACCCGCAAGAAGCGGCCCCAGCCCATCCGCGCCGACCTCACTTGGCGCGACGTCCAGGGCTCGTCCCATCCGGGCCTCCGCCCAGCGCCCGCCACCCGGCCAGACTCGGCGCGTGCAGCCGCTGCCCCGCACTCACCCTCACCCTCACCCAGCTTGAGTGGGAGCTGCCTCTGCCGAACGCCGTCCCGCCCGCCGCCTCCCCGGGACGCCGAACTACATTTCCCACAAGGCAGCTGGGCAATGGACGGCATCGGAGTGCGCCAAGCGCAGGCCCGAGGGTGGGGCGGAAGGGTAGGGGCGGTTCCAGCCGATGGAGGGACTGACGGACCGCGTTGGTTCCCACGATGGGATTGCGGCTCGCATGGCCTGGAGAGGTCTGTACCGAGACCGTATCCCGACTACCCTAAAGGAGCCCTTCGTGAGAGCCTGAGGGTTTCTAATGCCTGGGAGGGGAGAAGGAGACAGCTTGGCTAAGCCTCACTTTCCCCTCTGCAGTAAGGGGAGCCCAGAAGAGTCTCTTGCAGTTGTCAGAAGAATGAGAAGAGGTAGTAACGTCTGGAGTAATAGTGGGCACTCCATGAATGGTGGTTACTGTGCCCCCTCCCCTAGCCTGCTCTAAGGGCTTCAAAATTATCACTGTGCACAATGCAGACAAAATCTTCAATTAAATATGTGGCCAGAGTTAGTTTCAGCTAATTCTGCTGCTGGAACTTGGAGAAGTACATGACTTTGGGGGCAGATCAGTATGATAGAGTGTAATACTTGGTTTTCTAAAAATAACCTCTGCCTGTATCTATTGCTGTGACAAAGACGCTACCCTTGACCAAACTTTAGACAGGTTCCTCTGAGCCCTCTTTTCTACTAGCCCTGGTTCTTGTGCCCTGTCCTTGGCCTGTGGAGCTCAGTTTTAGCAAGAATCCTGCTAAATGAGCCTAGGTAGAATCCCCATTCTTAATATCTAATCCAATTCCCAGTCCCCTACTCTTGATGTCTAAGTCCTTAGCCTGCCTTTATTTAGCAAAAATCCCCCCAAACTTGATACTTTTGGTAGTTTCCATCCACTGACCCTCTTAATTTGTTCTTTTGCTATAAATCCCCATCTGTCTTTGTTGTTTTGGGAGTTGAGTTTGATTTTACTGAAGCTTCTCTCCTCTGTTGGCAATAGTACTGAATAAAATATGCTTTCTCTATTTCTCAAATTCTCTCCACCAAACTCTAGGCAGGCTCCTCAGCAATTTTTCTTTCTTTTTTTTTTTTAAAAAAATCAAACAAACTTTTATTGAAGCTTAAATTGTGGTACAAAAATACATTTCACATTATTTAAGTCCAACACCATCATGAAGAGAGAAATTATGGCACCAAAAGTTTATCCTCCTCTATCATAATATAATAGGATTAATTTAAATTACTATTTAATCTACAGTTTTTATTTTTCTAGATTTGTTTCATACAAATTTGTGTAGTTTTTCAACATTAGATAGAAATCTTAAATGTATTAGAAAAAAATTAGACCTCAAACCAACACATATGTCATCAAATCTACTGGGATACTGTTCAAGAAAATCCACTTTGAGACTTGGTCCTCAAAACAACACCAAAACAGTAGATACTGTGTACTAATTACAAAATCAAACTGGTCCATTGATTGAAAGCTTCTTCAATGAAACTTTGAATCAAGAATGCACTTAAGCCCTAACCAGTCTGGCTCAGTGGATAGAGCGTCAGCCTTCTAACTGAAGGGTCCCAGGTTCGATTCCAGTCAAGGGCATGTACCTTGGTTGTGGGCACATCTCCAGTAGGGGGTGTGCAGGAGGCAGCTGATCGATGATTCTTTCTCACCGATATTCCTAACTCTCTATCCCTCTCCCCCTCTCTGTAAAAAATAAAAAAAAATATCTTTTTTTAAAAAGAATGCATTTAAAATAAAAAACAAAAGTGATCCAACCACTTGATTTCAAACCAAGTAGAGTTTATGTTTAGAAACACTAAAAAAAAAAAAAAAAAAAAAGTGTTTCATTTACAAATATAGAAGGAAGGAAAACATCACTGCATCAAGCCACAAAAAATCAAAAAAATTTTGAGGACAAGAATACAAAATTTAGTCAACTTTGCTGTTTTCTAATCTGCTTAAATCTCATAGTATTTGCAAATATAGCTAAAAATGCCAACTTTTGAAAGCCTTTATTTCTAGTCATTTCCCACTGACCAATTTGGAGTTGTGTATGTTTTGTTTTATGGACAGCATTCTACCTCACTGTGTATGTCTGAATAACCTGAACAGTTCTCATTCTGGTCATTCACATGATCCTCTGAAATCATGGTGAAAGAAACACCACCAATATTAATGAACACATAAAATCAGAACACTGCATCACAAA
>NW_005871434.1:327024-335346 GCF_000147115.1 Myotis lucifugus | reverse complement strand
AAAATGATGAGAAACAGAAGCCAGATTGATAAAATGCGAAGGGAAGGGCCTTGTGGTGGGGCAGGGATAGAAATGTCCCCGAGTGCTAACGGAAGCTGTCTCCGGTGGGTGGACTACTTCCATTTCTTGTGATTTGCTTTTATAATGAAAAAAAGAAAAAAGAAAAAAAAGAAAAACTTCCTCCAAAATTTCTTCTAGATTTATTGAATTCATCTTGATGTTTTGAAATGTCAAGAAACTAATACCAAGGAAGCTACATAAAATACTTTTCTTTAAATCAGTGGTTCTCAACTTTCCTAATGCTGTGACCCTTTAATATAGTTCCTCATGTTGTGGTGACCCCCAATTTCATTGTTACAAATTGAACATAATTAAAGCATAGTGACTAATCACAAAAACAATATGTAATTATATATGTGTTTTCCGATGGTCTTAGGCGACCCCTGTGAAAGTGTCGTTCGACCCCCAAAAGGGTCTCGACCCACAGGTTGAGAACCGCTGCTTTAAATATTTGGAACAGAAGAATATGGAAATCAATGTTTTCTGAATATTAACATTTTTGGTGAAATTATTCTCTATTAAGCTGATGGTGCGGGGGTTTGAGTTTTCTTATTTGACAAGGAATTAATGTGTCTGAAAATAAGCTGAACAATTCACAATATACTAAATGGAAAGTATCCTATCTAATAATAGACAAACATGGTAATTGACCGTACCTTTGCTACATTTCCCATTGGCTAATCAGGGCGATATGCAAATTAACTGCCAACAAAGATGGTGGTTAATTTGCATATGCGCAATGATGGGAGGCGAAAGGGGAAAGAGGGAAGAAGGGTGATCAGAAACCCAGGCGGCAGGCAAGAGCTGGGGGGCGGGCAAAGGCCGCCTTTGCCCACCACCCAGCCAGTGATCACCATCGGAAAGCCGGGGCGCAGGCCAGGCAGCAACCCTGGGGTTGCCAGCTGCCTGCGCCCGTGATTGCCATGGCGATCGGAGGGAGAGAGAGCCGGGGCACAGGCCAGGCGGCACCTGGGCACCCCAGCACCTGACATGCAAAGGTCGGGGATGAAATGACTTTTCCCAACCACATCTGCAAATATCCTGGGGAAGGCATCACTGAAGAGTTCACAACTCTCTTACTTGGCAAGGAAGAAAAAAGTCGGCAACGGAAACAATCCCTTACATCAAAGTTAAGGTCCCTCTGGGTAAAAAAGAATATTTCCAACATAAAGGAGGGAACAGGCAAAAATAATAGGTTCTCATGACTTCCATTGAAGATTGAGCATATGACAGAGTCAAAATGAACATACAAATTAAAACAGACAGTGGACATTCAAATGACCTGAATCAACTGTCACTGTTTGTCCCAATAGCAACAATGCTTATGTGATAATATAGTTTAACAAACATACAAAACAAGTCACATGATAGGAGAGGTTCAGCTTCTAAAGTAAACTGAATATGTTCTTTAAAAATTCTAATGTCCTTCCCTCTGACTATAATTCTTAATTTTCCAATCAGAAAATTACCCCAGGTGATCCAGTAACATGTAGAACTCCAGTAACCTAACTTATTTAAAAATAAACAAACATCCCAACCATTTTTAAAATATTTAAATTGATATTTTAGGGTTAAAATTATAGAAGATATTTAGATCCAAATATATTTTCTGAATAGAAAATATTTCAGTTTTTATTTAAAAAAAATAAACATAAAAAAATATATGTGATACATTTTCCCAAGGAACTCTGAATTAGTACCTTTCCCTCTAACTTTCTTCAAATTAAGAGAATCTATGGAGTTCCCTATACTGCACAAGTTTTAATGAAAGAAAATAAGACTTTCTAAGAGCATCAAATACATATTTTCTTATTTACAAGCATATACACTCTTCTCTCTCTCTCTCTCTCTCTCTCTCTCTCTCTTTAAAATATATTCTTACTGATTCAGAGAGGAAGGGAGAGAGAGAGAGAGATAGAAACATCAATGATGAGAGAGAATCATTGATCGGCTGCCTCCTACACACCCCGTAATGGGGATCAGGCCAAAACCTGGGCATGTGGCCTGACCTGGAATCAAACTGTGACTTCCTGGTTCATAGATCGATGCTAAACCACTGAGTCACACCCACCGGGCTCAATTCTTATTTATAAATTCATTCCAAGGACATATACAGAAAAACTAGCTTTTAAGTAACAAGAAAACAGTTATAGAAGAAAGTTTAAATTAAAAGAAAAAATTGTTTTAATTTATTCAAGAGTGGGAACATCCTCCATGAAAATGTGTATCTTGACTGTGGATGGCTGGGTGGCCTTATCACACCTTAGGAATTCAAATGCTTTTTACAATGACAAGAAAGAGAGTTTCATCTCATTTCTCTCCCAGGGTAGATGTCTGTCAACAGAAGGTGGACATCAATAAAAGGAGGGGCTTGCACAATCAATCCAGAAAGTCAGCAATCTATGAATAATCCAGAACCCAGTATTTATCTCCTCTGCCACACACCCTCCCTCCCAGCCAGTGAGCAAGATAATTACTCTCAAGTCAAGCTAAGTGCCCCCCCAGTCACAGTGGCCCAATGCTGACATACAAAGCATACAAATAATTCTCACTCTGGCATAAAAGTGACAACTTTCTTGGAAGAAAAGCAGATACTGTAAATTTCTCAAAGTCTTCCTGAAACATTTTTTAAAGTAATTTTTACTTCTTTAGAAAAAATGCATACATGGCAAACCATCTGTAATAAAAGGCCCATTCTATAAAATTTTACCTGGTCCTATTCATATCTGCAATCATAATCATCTTTACAGACAAATATATCCTATCTAATAATAGACAAAAATGGTAATTTTTTTAAAATATATTTTATTGATTTTTTACAGAGAGGAAAGCAAATTAACTGCCAACCAAGATGGCAGCCGGCAGCCAGGCAGCTGAAGCGAACAGGAGGCTTGCTTGCTCCAGTGAAGGAGGAAGCCAAGGTTCCCCGCCTGCAGCTGCTGGGCTCTGAGCTGCAGTCTAAGAAACAATGTTGCAATTATAGAAGCTAAACAAACCCCATGCTTTCAGCCAGCCGGCCCGAGCTGGAGTTGCAACAGTGTTTCAATTATAGAAGCCAAACAAACCGAGGTCTCAGAGCTGGAGCCGTTCCTCAGAGCTAAAGCCGGCTCTCAGCTCCAGTGACAGCCATAGAAGGTAAATAAATCCCAGAATTAAAAAAAAAAGAAAAAAAGGAGAGGTTGGGAGCTTCAGTCACCCGCCAGCCTGAAAACGGCCCTCAGCCCCTCACCCAGACTGGCCAGGCACCCCAGTGGGGACCCCCACCCTGAAGGGGGTGTGACCAGCTGCAAACAGCCATCATCCCCTCATCCAGGCTGGCCAGGCACCCAAGGGGGACCCGACCCCCACCCTGATCCAGGACACCCTTCAGGGCAAACCACCCCTGCACTAGGCCTCTATCCTATATAGTAAAAGGGTAATATGCCTCCCAGCACCGGGATCAGCGGAACCGCGAGGCCTCCCGGCACCGGGATCAGCGTGACAGGGTACAGCGCCCAAACCCCCTGATCGCCCTGCGGCTCTGTGTGTGACAGGGGGCGGGGCCACAACCTCCCTATCCGCCCTGCTCTGTGTGTGACAGGGGAAGGCGCCCCAACCCCCTGATCAGCCCTGCTCTGTGCCTGACAGGGGGGAGCTCCCCAATCCCCTGATCGCCCTGCGGCTCTGTGTGTGACAGGGTGCGGCGCCCCAACCCCCCCCTCCCCACAGACCCTGCTGTGTGTGTGACAGGATGCGGCGCCCCAACCCCCCCCCTCCCCACAGACCCTGCTCTGTGTGTGACAGGGTAGAACCATAACCTCCCCATCGGCCCTGCCCTGAGTGTGACAGTGGCGCACCCCAACCCCCCGATCGGCCCTGCTCTGTGGGTGATAGAAGGGCGGCGCCCCCACCCCCTGATCCGCCCTGCTCTGTGTGTGAAGGGGCGGTGCCCCCAACTCCCTATCAGCCCTACTCTGTGAGTGACAGGGGGGAACTCCTCAACCCCCGGATCGGCCCTGCTCTGTGCATGACAGTGGGGAGCTCCCCCAACCCCCTGATCGACCCTGCTCTGTGCATGACAGGGTAAGGAGCCCCAACCCCCCTGATGGGCCCTGCTCTGTGCGTGACAGGGGGTGGCGCCGCAACCTCCCCATCGACCCTGCCTTGAGTGTGACAGGAGACGGTGCCCCAACCCCCCAATCGGCCCCACCCTGAGCGTGACTGAGGGTGGCATCGCAACCTCCCGATCTGCCCTGCTCTGTGCATGACAGGGGGTGGCGCCCCAACTCCCCAATCAGCCCTGCTCTGAGCCCTACC
This sequence comes from Myotis lucifugus, assembly GCF_000147115.1. Classification (NCBI taxonomy): domain Eukaryota; kingdom Metazoa; phylum Chordata; class Mammalia; order Chiroptera; family Vespertilionidae; genus Myotis; species Myotis lucifugus. The sequence goes on along the minus strand of NW_005871434.1, from coordinate 330,990 downwards.
AGGGGCTGCACCTAGGGATTGGGCCTGCCCTCTGCCACCCGAGAGCAGGCCTAAGCCAGCAGGTCGTTATCTCCTGAGGGGTCCCAGACTGTGAGAGGGCACAAGTGGGGCTGAGGGACACCCCCCCCCCCGCCAGTGCACAAATTTTTGTTCACCGGGCCTCTAGTCTATACTAATAAAAGAGTAATATGCTAATTAGACTGGGAGACCTTCCAGGAGACCTTCCAGATGTTCTTCTGGACAAAGCCATGGTGGCGGGGCCAAGGTAGAGGCGGTTAGAGGCCAAGAGGGGAGGGAAGTTGTGGGTGATCAGGCTGGTGGGGGGTGGGGCCGTTGGGGGTAAGCAGACCAGCAGGGGGGCCAGTTGGGGGCAAGCAGGCCATCAGTGGGGGTCAGTTGGAGGTGATCAGGACAGTGGGGGTGCAGTTTGGGGTGAGCAGGCCAGCAGGGGGACAGTTGGGGATGAGCAGGCCAGTGGGGAGGGAAGGTAGGGGCGAGCAGGCCAGCAGGGGGGGCAGTTTGGGGTGATCAAGCTGGCGGGCGGCATTTGGGGGCAAGCAGGCTGGCAGGCAGAGTGGTTAGAGGCAATCAGGCAGGCAGGCAGGCAGGTGAGTGGTTAGGAGCCAGCAGTCCCGGATTACGAGAGGGATGTCGGACTGCTGGTTTAGGCCCGATCCCTGTAAACTGGCAGGACATTTTTCGAGGGGTCCCAAATTGGAGAGGGTGCAGGCCAGGCTGAGGAACACACCCTCCCCCGTGCATGAAGTTTGTGCACCGGGCCACTAGTCTGAAATAAATTGCTAATAAATTTAGTGATAAAATTTTTTATACTACTATTTAGCAAGTTAGTAAAGACATGGTCTTCATGATAAGCTAATCTTATTTACTGGAAAGCACAGAACGGCATACAGTTCCCATGTAGTTCTGCCAGTATATTCTAATATTAACCTGTGTGTCTTCCTTGCTAATCAACACTGGAAGTTTGTTTTTGTCACAATCTTCTAAAAGAGCCAATGCCAATAAAAAAGAAGCCAATCTCTCTTGACCTTAAAAGAAAATTAAAGCCTAGGGTCCACCCTCCTGGCCCCTCTGGGGTATAAGATTGGCATAAACCCACAGTGTAACAGTGCTGCTTTATTGGGGTGAGGTTGGGAGGGGAGACACAATGGTGAGGAGCAAAATCAATGAAAGGAATACACGCTCAGGAAGTAATAATGTTAAAATAGTTGTACACAAAATGGTTAACTGCAATCACTTCCTTAAGAGGACTCAACCCATGGAAGACAAATTTTAATTGTCATTGCAAAATACACCTGTAGGAAGTAGAAATTGGTTTCAGTAACATTAGTAGAGAATACATTCTAGAAATTGTAACATCCTGGCAGCAATTTAATAGAACAGTCCCAGATGATTAGGCTGAAGCCAACTCCTAATGCGGACGAAAGCTTTTTCTGTGAGGAACTTTGGAGAAATACTACACTGTGCATAACCAAATTGAATTGTTGTCGCTAGTGTGAAGTTTCATATAGTAAATGTTTTTCTTCTATATCCACTTCAATTTCACAGCAAGAGTGGCACAGGACACCTAAACACAGAAGAGAGCAAGATATCTAACTCCTTCATATAATAATGCATACAATTCAAAATGATTACACTATCATTACATCTGGGGCTTTCTGCAACTACAAGGTGGTGGTTATGGTAAGCATGGCCCCTGGTATCAATATCTAAAAAGGAGCCACCACCTTCTTTTACGTGTTTCCTTTTTGCGTTTTTTCTTAATTCTGCTGTGGTTGCTGCTTCTTGGGAAAACTGGTAAAAACAAAGTTGTAATCATTGAACATTGACACAGTCTGGCTATCAAGAGTTTAAAACCTGCCCTAACCAGTTTGGCTCAGTAGATAGAGCGTCGGCCTGCGGACTCAAGGGTCTCAGGTTCAATTCCGGTCAAGGGCATGTACCTCGGTTGCGGGCACATCCCCAGTGGGCAGTGTGCAGGAGGCAGCTGATCGATGTTTCTCTCTCATCGATGTTTCTGACTCTCTCTATCCCTCTCCCTTCCTCTCTGTAAAAAAGTCAATAAAATATATATATTTTTTAAAAGAGTTTAAAACCTTCAATCTTCTGGGGCAAAGAAAGCACTGTACAACATTTAGAACTCTGGTTTACAAACAAGGTGGTCACACATTTTCCTGTCTGGAAAACTTCCACAACTTTCCTGATCATCATCATAGGAGGTCTGACTTAAGTTTGTTACAAATAACATAAGAAAATTCTGGTTCTGGAGTGATGTGATGGTCCAATAAGTTCCATCTGATTACATGCCATTCGTTGAATACCCATAAGGATTGAACATTGTGGCACCAATGACAGGACCTGGTATCAGGTCATGAATTCCACTTTCACGAGTGACATTCTTTGCAGTAACACCATCTTTCATGTAGAACTGGTCCATAACTTCTGAGTCAAGCTCACTCATCAGAATTTCCAGGGTTTGATCTGGCTGACTGATTACTCTCCGGGAAATCCAACGTATACAAGTACCAACAGTCAGAATTCATACATTCCATACAATATGCTGCTCCGTTTGGGAAAACTGCATTAAGAAACTGTATTTCTTCCTGGAAATTCCGATGTGGGTACCCTTGGTGAGAAGGCTTCATGACATTCTTACAAGAATAAAAGAAGCTTTGAATTGAGTCAAACCCACTGTAACCCCAGCGAGTTTCAACAGGGGAACCAGTGCTTTCACCAAGAGGGTGGGACCACATGAGACCGCTCCTGGAGACAAATTGGCTAGTCTCACTGAGTACGTAAGCTTCCTGCTTGTAATTTTTATTACACTTATGATTGAACATTGCACATCCTTCAAAAGTATGCCCAATTGGATCTTGAGATGGTGAGATTTGCATTGGGTTGCTGCCTGAGGAACCAAACCTCTGGTAACTTTTCGGTCCCTTCAAAAAAATGTACAACCTCCATCACTGTGAGACTAGCAAACAGCCAATAATCACAGAAAATCAACTAAATTAAATCTCTTTTCCTGCCACTGTTGCAGATTTTTCCAGCTGTTTCAGGTTCCTTCCTTTTGGGGAGGTTGGGGAGGGGTTAGCATTATTTTACATTCACTTTTTTTATAAAAAATTAATAAAATTTTCCTGGCTTGTGTGTGTGTGTAAGTGAAAATGTGTGTGTGTGTGTGTGTGTAAGTGAAAATTGAACATGAGTCTGTTGGAAATAGAGACTGGTCATACTGTGGAAGCCTCTGAACCATTTTTCAACTAGGCCTTGACTTTTGGATTCCTGGATTCATTTCGACATTATCCAATTTTAACAAGAATCCTGCTAAGTCATTTTAGCCAGAATCACATATCCTCCATTCCCCAGGTGATCACCCTGGCTTTACTTCAGCAAGAATTCTCAGCTGCAAGCAAATAATCAATCCTGTTGCTGAGGACTACTCAAGCTAGAGAATCTAAACACATTTGTTGAGCTCAAATAACTCTAGCAGCTGAAATTGCGATTCTGTTATCTGTTCTGGCTATATTATCCATCATTATATTTAACTGAACTGTGCCACAGCCCCAATAAAGCAGTTGTTTTTATATTAATCTCAAAATTCTATCCATTCTTATCTTGGAATGATCAAGATTTGGCTACTCTAAGAAAGGGTAAGATGAATGAGACTGAAGGAAATCAGGACTACAACTAATAGTCTCATATGCTTGGCATGTTTTCTACTGATGCAATTAAAAATTATACAACTGCAGATTTAAAATGGCAGTAGAATAAGTGGATGCTGCACGGACATGCTCCCAGGAACAAACTGGAATTACAATTAAAATACAGAAAAGCTGGAGAACCAAGATGGCGGCATAAGGTACAAACCTGTATGTGCTGCCCCCCACAACAACATTAAAACCACAACTATAAGACAAAACAGCTATCATCCAGAACACGGAAAGC
>NW_005871434.1:320101-326924 GCF_000147115.1 Myotis lucifugus | reverse complement strand
TCGAGTGGAAGTTCTACAACTAGAAGGAAAGAAAAAAACGCATTGAGACCGAGTAGGAGGGGAGAGGCACCAAGAACAGAGGTACGGGGGTGTGCGAGAGGCTGGTGCACCTGGGTGCGCGGTTTTTTTCAATCAGAAGGGGACAAGCTCTCCAACGCACTGAACTCATTTATGGCGAGACGCTGGGGTCCCAGGCTCCTACAGGGAGAAAGGGGACTGTCTTACGGCGGGTCAGAAAGCGAAGGTGACTTTCTCACAGAGCTGCTTGCAGGTCTGTGGGGGCGCGCGGCACTCGGGGAATCGCGGAGTCAGAGTCGCGGGGTCGCTGACAAGCACCATTGCTGCTTGCCCCACCCTGGGAACTCTCTGAGACCCCGCCCCACTACATCCCCTCCCAAGCTGTGCTCCGCGGCACAAAGGAGGCACCTGCGCTTTTGCAGCCTGACTGCAGTGAATCAGAGAGCTCCAAAACTTCCAAACTCCAAACAAAGAGGAGAAATCTGTTGATATTGCTGTAGCCCCTGCTGGGTGGACCCACACACATAAGGGTGTCTCCAGCACAGACAGTGGCTCCTCGCAGTCAGCCAAAAATGCGAAGACAAAGAAACATGTCACAAATGAAAGAAATGGAGGAAAGCAAACTAATGGAGGACATAGAGTTCAGAACCACAGTTATAAGGTTACTCAAGAATCTTCTACGAACCTCCGAGGAACTTAGTGAGACCTTCAAGGATCTTAATGAGAATGCCAAAAAATGGAAAAGGACCAGTCAGAAATTAAACATACACTGACTGAAATAAAGAATAATATACAGAGATCCAACAGCAGACGAGAGGATCCGAAGAATCAAGTCAAAGATCTGAAATACGAAGAAGCAAAAAACACCTATCCGGAAAAGCAAAACGAAAAAAGAATCCAAAAATATGAAGATAGTGTAAGGAGCCTCTGGGACAACTTCAAACGTACTAACATCCGAATTATCGGGGTGCCAGAAGAAGAGAGAGAGCAAGATACTGAAAGCCTATTTGAAGAAATAATGACAGAAAACTTCCCCTACCTGATGAAATAGACTTACAAGTACAGGAAGCGCAGAGAACCCCAAACAAAAGGAATCCAAAGAGGACCACACCAAGACACATCATAATTAAAATGCCATGGGCAAAAGACAAAGAGAGAATCTTAAAAGCAGCAAGAGAAAAACAGTTAGTTACCTACAAGGGAGTACCCATACGACTGTCAGCTGATTTCTCAACAGAAACCATGCAGGCCAGAAGGGAGTGGCAAGAAATATTCAAAGTGATGAATGCCAAGAACCTACAACCAAGATTACTTTATCCAGCAAAGCTATCATTCAGAATTAAAGGTCAGATAAAGAGCTTCACAGATAAGGAAAAGCTAAAGGAGTTCATCACCACCAAACCAGGATTATATGAAATGCTGAAGGATATTCTTTAAGGGATAAATACCACATGATCTCACTCATTTGTGGAATATAATGAACAACATAAACTGATGAACAAGGACTGATCCAGAGACGGAGAGGCATTGATTGGACTGTCGGGCCCTGGGGGGAAGGTAGGGGAGGGTGGGGGTAAGGGGGAGAGATCAACCAAAGGACTTATATGCAAGCATATAGGCCTAACCAATGGACATGGACAACAGGGTTGGGGGTGAGGGCATGAGCGGGGGCGGGGGGTGGCGGGTAGGGGATAATGTGGGGATAAGGACACAGATGTAATATCTTAATCAATAAAAAATATATTTTAAAAAAATACAGAAAAGCTTCCTGAATAATCAGCAGAAGACTCACTGGAGAGAACCCTGATAACCAAGGACCGAAGGTGGAGACCTCATAGACTGGTAGGACAAATAGAGGTGGGAAAGGGCTGGCTGGGAACCCACAAACAGCAACTGAAGTTCTGGAGAGATATCTCAGCTGTGGAGGTTGCCAATGAGAACCTTGGGATATAATCCTCAAGCTGGGTCTCCCAGCAGAGAGCACCAGAACTGAGAAGGGTGCCCACATAACATCTGGCTGTGAAAAGCAGCAGAGTTGCTATCTGCCAGGGAGAGATGGCTGGAAATTCAGGCACCCTCTTAAAGAGCTAACACACAAAATTCCCTGTGGAGCCACCTGAACTGGAGCTGTGCAAGCAGAAGCCAGGACCAGGGACTCAGGGGTTAGAACTCAGAAGGCAGACACCCCTGGTTTCCTGTGCTGAGTCATTCCCTCATGCAGCAAAGGACATCTTTCCCACACAGACATTTGCTCTACAGGCGGTCTAGGCTGTGGAAGGAGAGTTGACCCAACCTATTGGAAACAGAGGATATAACCCTGGTAAACATATATACATGCAACATAAGAACACCTAAATATATATTTTTTAAAAACTTCTAGAAGATTTTAACAGAGAGATCGACAACAAAACAGTCATAGTAGGGGACTTGAACACTCCTCTGACTTCACTGGATAGATCTTCCAGACAAAAACTTAACAAGGAAACAGAGATTCTAAATGATACACTGGATCAGCTGGATTTAATTGACATTTATAGACCATTTCACTCCAAAGCAGCAGAATATATATTCTTCCCAAGTGCACATGGATCATTCACAAAGATAGACCACATGTTAGGACACAAAACAAGTCTCTACAAGTTCAAGAAGATTGAAATCATATCAAGCATCTTCTCAGATCACAGTGGAATTAAATTAGAAATCAACTACAGTAAAAAATAACCCACCCAAAAACATTTAAACACATGAAGAATAAATAGCATGTTATTAAACATTGAATGGATTACCAAGCAGATCGAGAAAGAAATCAAAAACTTCCTGAAAACAAATGAAAATGAACACACAGCAACCTAAAATCTCTGGGACACAGCAAAAGCAATCCTGAGAAGAAAGTTCATAGCACTAAAGGCATGCCTCAAAAAACAAGAAAAAGCCCTGACTGGTTTGGCTCAGTGGATAGAGCGTCGGCCATTGGACTGAAGGGTCTCAGGTTCAATTCCGGTCAAGGGCATGTACCTTGGTGCGGGCACATTCCCAGTGTGGGGTGTGCAGGAGGCAGCTGATCGATGTTTCTCTCTCATTGATGTTTCTAACTCTCTATCCCTCTCCCTTCTTCTCTGTAAAAAATCAATAAAATATTAAAGAAAAATCAGCAATAAACTATTTAACCCTACAACTTAAAGAACTAGAAAGTGAACAACAAGAAAATCCCCAGAGTAAGTAGAAGGGAGGAAATAATAAAGATTAGAGCAGAAATAAATAACATAGAGACAAAAAAAATACAAAAAAATCAATGAAACCAAGAGCTGGTTCTTTGAAAGGATAAATAAAATTGTTAAACCATCAGCCAGACTAATCAAGAAATAAAGAGAGAGGACCCAAATAAATAAAATCGTAACCACTGACACCACAGAAATACAAGGGACTGTAAGAAAATACTATGAACAACTAAATGCCAACAAGCTAGACAATGTGGATGAAATAGACAAATTCCTAGAAAAATACAATCTCCCAAAACTGTATCAAGAGGAATCAGAAAACCTGAATTATTGAATAACTGATGAAATAGAAGCAATTTCCAGCAAATAAATGCCCAGGTCCGAATAGCTTTACAGGGGAGTGTTACCAAACATTCAAAGAAGAACTAACACCTATAGACCTCAAACTATTTCAGAAAATCTAAGAGAAAGGAACACCTCCAAGTTCTTTTTATGAGGCCAGCATGATCCTAATTCCAAAACAAGATAAAGACACTACAAAGAAAGAGAATTATAGGCCAATATCCCTGATGAACATAGATGCAACAATCCTCAACAAAATATTAGCAAATCACATCCAGCAATATATTCAAAAGATCATACACCATGATCAAGTGGGATATAATCCAGGGATCAAGGCTGGTACAATATTTGCAAATCAATAAACGTGATACATCACATAGACAAACTGAAAAACAAAAATCACATCATCATATCAATAGATGCAGAAAAGGCACTTGACAAAATCCAATACCCATTTTTGATAAAAACTCTCAGCAAAGTGAGAAAAGAGGGAACATATCTCAACATGATAAAGGCAATATATGACAAACCTACAGCAAACATCATACTCAATGGGCAAAAACTTAAAAAATTTCCCCTAAGAACAGGAACAAGACAGGGATGTCTGCTTTCACCACTCTTATTCAACATAGTACTGGAAGTCCTAGCCACATTGATCACCAAGAAGAAGAAATAAGAGGAATCCAAATTGGAAAGGAAGAAGTAAAACTCTCATTATTTGCAGATGACATGATATTGTACATAGAAAACCCTAAAGACTCCACCAAAAAACTGCTAGATTGAATTTGGCAATGCAGCAGGATACAAAATCAGCACCCAAAAATCGTTGACTTTTTAATACACGAATAATGAATTCTCAGAGAGAAACTAAACAAACAATCCCATGTACCATTGCAACAACAAAAATTAAGTTACTTACGAATAAATTTAACTAAAGAGGCAAAAGAACTATACTAGGAAAACTACAGAACGCTGAAAAAAGAGATAGAAGAAGATATAAAAAGGTGGAAAAATATATCACGTTCATGGATTGGTAGAATCAACATCATTAAAATGTCCATACTACTGAAGGCAATCTACAGATCCAATGCAATCCCTATTAAAATACCAGCAGCATATTTCACAGAGCTAGAACAAATACTCCAAAATTTATATGGAATCAAAAAAGACCCCAAATAGCTGCAGCAATTGTGAGAAAGAAAAACAAAGTTGGAGGAATCACAATACCAGAAATCAAGTTATATTACAAAGTCACTGTAATCAAAACAGATTGGTACTGGCACAAAACAGGCATATAGGTCAATGGAATAGAACTGAGAACCCAGAAATCGACCCAAGCCATTACTCAATTAATATTTGGAGTCACAAGAGTCTCTTCAATAAAGGGTGCTGGGAAAATTGGACAGATGCATGCCAAAAAAAAATGAAACTAGACCATCAACTTACACCATATGCAAGAATAAACTCAAAATGGATAAAAGACTTAAATGTAAGTTGTGAAACCATAAAAAGCCTAGAAGAAACCATAGGCAGCAAAATCTTAGTCATCTCTATTGCAATATGTTTACAGATACATCTCCTAAGGCAAAGGAAACTGAGAAGAAAATAAACAAATGGGAATACATAAAAATAAAAAGCTTCTGCACAGCAAAAGAAACCATAAACAAAATGGAAAGGAAGCCCATTGTATTGGAGAACATATTTGTCAATGAAACATCTGATAAAGGGTTAATATCCAAAATATATAAGGAACTCATACAACTTAACAAAAGGAAGACAAACAATCCAATTTAAAAATGAGCAAAGGACCTAAATAGATACTTGTCCAAAGAGGACATACAGAGGGCCAAGAGACATATGAAAAAACTAGGAGCCCAGTGCACAAATTCGTGCACCTTGAAAGGAACTGTGGACTGTGAGGCTGCGGTGGGCACAGGGGCGGATCTCCGCCCATCCTCCACGCCCCCGCCTGGCCCCTCCCACCACGGCCCCTGGTCCCTGTCAGCCAGCAGTCCCACTCCCTCCACCACTGCTCCCATGTGCTAATGGCGCCAGCCCTGCTCGCACTGCTGATGAGAGAGTGATTGGGGCCAGCGCCATCAGCGGGTGCGAGCAGTGGTTGTTACCCTGATTGCCCCTCAGGAGCAGGGGGAGGTGGAGAAGCCCTCAGGGGTGATCGGGGCTGGCAGCCGCCACTTGCACCTTCTGATGGCACCAAGCAATCGGGACTGGCACTGGGCACTGGCAGTGGGTGCAAGGGGCAGCTCCGATGCCAGCTGCGGGTGTGAGCTAGGCCGTCACTGGCAGCGGATGTGAAAAGCAGCTACAGCGCTTGCAGCAGGTGCGAGCAGGGCCGGCACCGGCAGCAGATGCAAGTGCCAGCAGGACCACAGCACGATAGAGCAAAGAATTTTCAGTAACTCACACAGAGCTCACCCCAATGATAGTGACCGGGGCCCCGCTTTGGTCTGGCGCCCCCGCTCACCTGCTCCACCATCCCACCACAGCCAACGCCCACCATATTCCACGCTCTGCCGCCTACTGCCAAAGCCCGTCATGTTCTGTGCATGCCCCCTGGTGGTCAGCACACGTCATAGCGACCGTTTGTTCGGTTGTTCTGCCATTCAGTCTATTTGCATATTAGGGTTTTATATATATAGATTCTCAAAGTCACTAATCATCAGAGAGGTACACATCAAAATAACAATGAGGTACCACTTCACACCTTGTCAGAATGGCTACCATCAACAAATCAACAAATGACAAGTGCTGGCCAAGATGTGGAGAAATGGAAACCCTAATACACTGCTGGTGGGAATGCAGACTGGTGCAGCCATTATGGAAAATAGTATGAAGTTTCCTCAAAAAATGAAATATGGAACTTCTATTTGACCCAGTGACCCCACTTCTAGGAATATATCTTAAGAAACCCAAAGCACCAATCAGGAAGAATGTTCATAGAAGCACAATTTACAATGGCTAAGATCTGGAAAGAGCTCAAGTGCATATATATATATATATATATATAAAGAGCCAGGGACCATCGCAACCAAATGGACAACCAAACAGGCTCAGTGGGGTGACAAGGCCGGCAGTGGGGACAGTGAGGGACGACCAAACAACTGAACAGCAGGCTGTGTGGGGCGACCAGGCCAGCAGGGGGGTTAGTGAGGGATGGCCAAACAGCTGAAGAGCAGGCTGTGTGGGGCGACCAGGCTGGCGGGGGGGGGGCAGTTGGGGGCGAC
>NW_005871434.1:305459-319660 GCF_000147115.1 Myotis lucifugus | reverse complement strand
CATGCAAAAATTTCATGCATTGGGCTTCTAGTCAGTAGATATTGAAAGCTGTGGTACATTTATACCATGGAATACTATGCAACAGTGAAAAAGAAGAATCTCTTACACTTTGAAACAGCATGGAGGGACCTGGAGAGTATCATGCTAAATGAAATAAGTCAGTCAGAGAAAGACAAGTATCACATGATCTCACTCATATATGGAATCTAAATAACAAAATAAATTGGTGAACGAAGTGGATCCAGAGACATGGAAGCATGGAACACAGTGTGGAATCTCAGAAGGAAGGCAGGGGAGGGTGGGTGGGTGGGAGGTACTCAACCAAAGACCTTGTATATGCGTAACCCATGGACACAGACAATAGAGTGCTGAAGGCCTGGGGGGGTGAACTGGAGGGGGTCAATGGGGGAAAATGGGGGATTATGTAATCTATATAATAAAAGCCTAAGCGACCATTATGGCAGAACTACCAAAACAACCTGTCCCTATGATGCACACTGACCACCGGGGCAGACAATCAAACGCTGGTGCTGCCTCCTGGTGGTCAGTGCGCTCCCACAGGGGGAGTGCCGCTCAGCCAGAAGCCGGGCTCATGGCTGGTGAGTGCAGCGGGGGAGGAGGAAGCCTCTCCTGTCTCTGCAGCAGTGCTAAGGAGCAGCGAGCCGAGCAGTAAGGAGCAGCGAGCAGGCAAGTGGTAAGGAGCGAGGGCTCCCAGACTGTGTGAGGACATAAGCTGGGCTGAGGAAACGCCCCTGCCCCCCGCCTCCATGCACAAATTTCATGCACCAGGCCTCTATTACTTGCAATAATAAAGAATTATGAAAGAAAGAAAGAAAGAAAGAAAGAAAGAAAGAAAGAAAGAAAGAAAGAAAGAAAGAAAGAAAGAAAGAAGAAGGAAGGAAGGAAGGAAGGAAGGAAGGAAGGAAGGAAGGAAGGAAGGAAGGAAGGAAGGAAGGAAGGAAGGAAAGAAGGAAGGAAGGAAGGAAGGAAGGAAGGGAGGAAGGAAGGGAGAAAAAAAAACAGCTCCCTTGCCCTAGAAACCAGGAGGTCACTGTTCGATTCCCGGTCAGGGCACATGCCTGGGTTGCGGGCTCAGTCCCCAGTGTGGGGCATGCAGAAGGCAACCAATCAATGATTCTCCCTCATCCTTGATGTTTCTATCTTTCTCTCCCTCTCCCTTCCTCTCTGAAATCAATAAAAGAAAAATATTTTTTAAAAAACCAGCTCTCTTGGCCCATCACTAGTCCCCATCCCCACACTATTGCATCTAGCCTTCTTCAGAGTCCCGTGGAATCTGGCCATATGCCAGAAAGGGGGAATGGGCAGGGGGGATTGTAGGAGAGAAGACTTAGAAGATAAAAGACCTGATTAACTAAATAAACATTATTGATTGTGTACCAAACACTTTGAGACCTCTATGATCTGTAGAACTATACATTTTGCAGAGGCATCAGAAAATTAAATAGTCCTGGCCAGTTGCTCAGTGTTTAGAGCGTCTGCCTGTGGGCCTAAGGGTCTCAGGTTCAATTACCAGTCAAGGGCACATATGTGAGTTGCAGGTTCAATCCTGGGCCCCACCAGTTGGGGCACTTGTGGGAGACAACCAATGTTTCTCTCTCACATCAATGTTTCTCTTCCCCCCCCCCCCCCCCCGCTTCCCTTCCACTCTCTCTAAAAATCAATGGGAAAAAATATCCTCAGGTGAGGGTTAACAAAAACAAAAGAAAGAAAGAAAACTAAAGAATAATTGAATTACTTTATTTCTCAAAATTAATTGAAGCAGATATTTGTGACGTCATAGGGAGAGTCCACATAAGACAATACCAACAATACTTGATCTTACCAGTCATTTGAACAATCCACATAGTGACACAGAAAATAAATAAAATAACTGAGTAAATGAAATCAGGACACTAAACAAAAAAAATTCTGAAAAGGAATAATAACATTAAAAAAATCAACCATTGCAATGCAGAAGGAGGGGTTGGAGCAGTGGTTCTCAACCTTCTGGCCCTTTAAATACAGTTCCTCATGTTGTGACCCAATCATAAAATTATTTTCGTTGCTACTTCATAACTGTAATGTTGCTACTGTTATGAATCGTAATGTAAATATCTGATATGCAGGATGGTCTTAGGCGACCCCTGCCAAAGGGGGCGCGACCCACAGGTTGAGAACTGCTGGGTTGGAGGGTAGAATGGAGACATTTTACCTTTAACCTTTGACAGGAAAGAAAGCAAAGAATGTTTAAATCTTCATTTGAAATTTTGATTACTATAGGAAAACAAACCGTTGGACTCCAGCGTGTAAGTGGATGGACAGGAAGCTGATCAAATGCCAGAGGTCTCTTTACTCCTGATAACTGTCAAGCATTGCTTGAGTGCCCTTTAAGTTCTGCTGAAGAAGTTCTGAGAAAGCAATTGGAAACAGCATTGTTGCCTTCAGAAACAGCAGAAACCAGCACTAGAAATCTGGGGAGTTGCATCGGGGAAGAAACCCTCAGGGAAGTGAGACTCTCAGTTATTTTTCATTATCACTGAGGAGGCAGTGGAGAGAGCAGAGGAAGAGCTCCTGCTGTGTTGGTGAGGTTTGTTGATGAAGCTCACAACCTGGGAGAGGAATTTGTAGGCTTCCTGTCTTAGGGGGCTGATGCTGATATAGAATTTCACACTATGATAACTGAGAAATGTGGATTAAACACGGAGTATTGTCATGGCCACGCTTACACTGTGTCCCGTGGATTTTCTTCCAAAATACAGGTTGGTAATTTAGACTTTTAGAGAAATATCCCCAAGCTATCTGCACACCTGCCTTAAACACATGGTTGGCAAAATCCATGCCTTTATGGGAGTATCTGTTGCATTAGGAACAATTGAGGAAGTTGGTTCTTTTTTCCATCGATCACCACAACTGCCTTTAGAGCTTGACAGAGTAACCTCTGTCCTTTTTCAGAACAATAAAGAAGGGGTTAAAGAACTAAAGGAGCCCGGCCAGTGTTGCACAGTGGTTGAGCATCAATCTATGAACCGGGAGATCACAGTTTGATTCCTGGTCAGGGCACATGCCCAGGTTTCATGTTTCAGGCTGGATCCCCAGTAGGGGGCGTGCAGGAGGCAGCCAATTGATGATTCTCATCATTGATGTTTCCATCTGTCTCTCTCTCCCTTCCTAGGAAGGAAGGGAGGGAGGGAGGGAGAGAAAGGAAAATTGCTATTCTCGGTGGACAGGCAGGCATGATGTTTTCTAAAATTTTAGTGACCTACAAGCATTGGTCTTATGTTTTGATGGTATAAATAGTGGCACAACTATGGGATGGAATAACTGTACAGCAGGCGGACCATTTGTACTCTGTAGTGCAGTAACTGAATTTGATTTTATTGTTGCTATTGTTCTTAAATATGCTCTAGCTTTTGGGAAAATCTCCAGGGGCAAACCTCTTATGTCTTCTTTGCAGCCAGTAGCTTGATTGCAGTGCTGCATTCGCTGAGTAAAATGATGGAAAATATTGAAGTTTGTCATGAATTTTGATTTCAAGAAACCACCAATTTGGCAACCAAACTTGATATTCAGATGGAGCTCCCTGGGAAATTTCGCAGAGCACAGCAAGGTAACCTGGGATCTCAGCTAACCTCTGAGAGTTCCTGCTAAGAAGCTCTAAGTGTTCCAACAGCGGAACACGTTATTCAGGAACTGAAAAATATATTCCCAGAACAGCACCTCAGAGCTCTTCAATGCTGATCTCTGGTACCCTCTGTCATGGGACAGCTCAAATTCAGTACACTGGATGAACACCACGCTGATGTGCACAGAGGCGACATACCCAGTCCTGACACACTCTCAGCTCAGCTGCATTGTTGGAGAATCAAGTGGAAACACAGAGGGAAAGATACAGAGCTTCCACCCAACATTTATGAAGCACTCCACCTGCCAGACATCAAGTTTTGTCCTAATGTTGATGCATTGCTGAAGGTCCTATGTGTTCTTCCTGTGATGAAGGTAGGAATAAGCTCTATGAAAATAGTGAAAGTATCTCAAAGCATACCTGAGAAATGGAACACCAAAGGTCAAGGTCAAGTAGCTTAGCTTTGTTTAACATAAATTTTTATTAAAAACATGATTTTGAAAGTATGAAAATAGTAAAACATTGTTCAAATGTCTTACCTAACTAACAACATGATTTTGATTTAATGGTAGACACATATATCTAACTCTATACAATTAAGTAAGAGCTTCCAACAAATAATTTAAAAACCATGAAAAATACCTAAGAGACTTTTAAAATGGGCTTCCTTTTATATTTGACTAGTGTCCCGGTGCACGGATTCATGAACATTGAAAGGAAATTAATTGGAAGAAATATTTTAATATCACTATTTGCATCTTGCTAATGAAAAGAAAATAGGATTCCACTGAGTCTCCTATCTACCTACTCCAGGATTTCTGTAAGGATCAAATGAGATAAGGCACGTGAAAACACTTCACAGACATTTGGTTAAATTGTAAAATGTTTGCACCTGGCTATAAAGCAAGTGGTGTTCCTGGGCTGAAGAAACTCCAAGCAGGCTAGTCGCTAGGGAGAGGAAGCTGGGCATTGCTATGTGACATCATTACCCGGCACCCACAGCGATCGTTTCCAGGCTGGGCTGGGCTGGACTGTGGGCTGCATTTTGTGCCATGGGGTCTTGGCAGCATTGGCTGCAATTTAGTGAGGTGTTGCTCCAGGACGGTGGTGGGGGCCTGTGTCCCACTTGGGGGAAACCAAGTGTTGCTTTGTCAGCACCAGGTCCATGGTGCTGTTTCTTTGTAAATGGCCAGTGCATGTCACGGCAGCTCCTGTGTTGAGTGTCTGCCCCCTGGTGGTCAGTGCATGTCATAGTGACTGGTCAGTTGGAGGGACCCTTTATATATATACTAGAGGCCCGGTGCACAAAAATTTGTACACTCGGGGTGGGGGGGTTCCCTCAGCCCGGCCTGTGCCCTCTCGCAGTCTGGGACCCCTTGGGGGATGACCACCTGCTGGCTTAGGCCTGCACCCCAGGGGATTGGGCCTAAGCTGGCAATCAGACATCCCTCTGGCAGCCCGGCAGCCCTCGGGGGATGACCACTTGCTAGCGGGGAGCAGACCTAAGCTGCAGTCGGACATCCTTAGCGCTGCTGAGGAGGCAGGAGAGGCTCCCACCACCACCACTGTACTGGTAGCCATCAGCCTGGCTTGTGGCTGAGCAGAGCTCCCCCTGTGGGAGCGCACTGCCCACCAGGGGGCAGCTCCTGCATTGAGCGTCTGCCCCCTGGTGGTCAGTGTGTGTCATAGTGACCAGTCATTCCCAATCTTTCTGCTGTTAGGGTCAGTTTGCATATTACCCTTTTACTATATAGGATAGAGGCCTGGTGCACGGGTGTGGGCCAGCTGGTTTGCCCTGAAGGGTGTCCCGGATCAGGGTGGGGGTCCCGCTTGGGTGCCTGGCCAGCCTGGGTGAGGGGCTGATGGCTGTTTGCAGCTGGTCACACCCCCTTCAGGGTGGGGGTCCCCACTGGGGTGCCTGGCCAGTCTGGGTGAGGGGCTGAGGGCTGTTTTCAGGCTGGCTGGCAACTGAAGCTCCCAGCCTCTCCTTTTTTTCTTTTTTTTTTGTTCTGGGATTTATTTACCTTCTATAATTGAAACTTTGTTGCCGTCACTGGCTCTCCCAGCTCTGAGGCCACGGCTGGCTGAAAGCAGGTATCTGGGGTTTGTTTGGCTTCTATAATTGAAACTTTGTTGCTTTTGGAGCTGTTGCTTTTGGAGCTTAGAGCAGGCCGTGGCAGGCGGGGAACCTTGCCTCCATCACTGGAGCAAGCAAGCAAGCCTCCTGCTCGCTTCAGCTGCGTGGCTGCCGGCCGCCATCTTTGTTGGCAGTTAATTTGCATATCTTGCTGATTAGCCAATGGGAAGTGTAGCAGAGGTATGGTTAATTACCCTTTTGTCTTTTATTAGATAGGATAGATATTTGAAAATTATCTAAGAAATTTGAAAACATCTAGAAAAGCTGTAAGATGTATACAGGCCATTTTATCACTGACCTATAGGCCTCCCTTTGAGTACATTAGCCACTGATAATCTGTTTAATTGGCCCTTGTCTGACTCGCATGCTTGGGAGACCTGACTGTTCTTTCAGAAGATAGCACTGAAAGTGCTCTTACCCTTCTGCATGGTCTCTGCTGATGGCACTTTGTAATTGTTTTAGTTAAGTCATTTTTTAATGTTTTTATTGATTTTAGAGAGACATAAAGGGGGAGCAAAAGAGAGAGAGAAACATCAATGTGAGAGGAACACCCATCGGCTGCTTCCTGCAAGTCCCCTACTGGGGATCAAGTCTGCAGCCAGGGCATGTGCCCTGACTGGGAATCAGCAGGTAGCCTCTTGGTGCATGGGTCAACGCTCAATCCACTGAGCCACACCAGCCAGGCTAGTTAAGTCATTTTTTTACATGACACCTATTATCACTGTGGATCTAGTATTAAGTTAGTTCTTGGAAGAAATAAATTTTGAGAAGGTTTGGGAGGAAGGAATACATTTTATAAAATATTACAATGTAGCAGGAGTTTTAAGTATGTTGTTAAATATCTGTAATGGACAGTTCAAGGAATTACCAGATAGTGAAAGAAACATGTGAGCTTGCCAAACAAGAATGTCAGTGTAAATTTTGTCTGTATTCAACGATCTTAAAGAAACAAGTTACAACTTGAGTGGAAGAGCCTGCCATTTTTCCACAGCTGGTTGTTGCTGTTTACATTCCTTTATTGAGCTTCTATCTTCATATGCTTCTTAGCAGGTATGTGTTGAACACTTTTAAGTGTCATGGATCAGAGGCCATGAATACTAACAATTGATTTGTCTGTTCTAGTCTGTCTGTCTTTGTCCATGACTATACCTACTGCCTCATCTTGATTTATAAGCAAAACCTGGAAAACCTACAAAAGTGTGTTTTGTGGTTTACCTAGGAATAATACAGAAAATATTGCCGTTATTTTTGGTGAAGAAAATCAATTTTGTATAGTTTATATCAACCTAAATAAAATGTGAATTTAAAAAAACAATAGCAAAATGAAAAGATATTATGGCCCAGTGTAAAGTAAAACAACATACAGTTTTCTCTAATATTCCTACAAATATGTGAGGACTGACTTTCTCCCCTCCCATGAAGCTAGTATTGGTGGGAGGGGAGGTCCAGATTCCTTTAGACTGGGACAAGGTTACACTCTAGTGGGAAAGCCCTGGGAAGGCCTGGAGGAGCCCCCAGATTTGAAACTGGGTTCTGGGCCGCCCAGGTCATCTCAGGGTCTGCACCCACTCTCACCTCATACTGCCTCTGGCTGTTGCTGGCCTGGTGCACCTGCCCCTGTTCAGGGAGACAGAGAAGTTGTCCCCATCCACCAGCTTCTCTCTGGTCTCCTGGGTAGAGCTCTGCAAAGAGAGTGTCTGGTATCTAGGCTAGAAAACATCAGGGACCTGCCTGGGCACCACCACGGGGGAACCCACCATAAATTCTGCTCCCCTGATCAGAAACAGAAAGGCATCTGATCCAGACAGAGAGGGAACAAAATGGCACCTGGAAGGCCTAGGATAAACAAATGGGTCAGTGAGCTTGGTCCCCAGCACTCACCTTCTCATCCTGCTAGCCATGACCTGGGGTATACACTTCACAGACTCACCAGGCTTCCAACACCTAACAACCTGCTCCACCCAGGAAGTCCCCCCACTCCATACCTTTCGCCCACCTCACCACACGCATGAGAAGGGGCAGGGGGACTGCCCCCATGGGATCACAGTTGTGGCCTGACCTGGACTAGCCTGCCCTGATCTGTCCTGAGTTATCTGAGGGAACACCTTGCTGAAGGGCCTGCAGTATGGAAGGTGAAGCTGGAGTCACTGTCTCCAGCATGTGAAAATGCTTTCATTGTTGGCTCTCCAGCAGCAGCACTCTCTCAGACTCGCAAGACAACTAGAAAACATCCTCCTCTCACAGCTGTCTCAAGTCGTGTGAGCTGTCAAGGGGCCTGGTGACCAGAGCAACTTCTGTTGTGTTGTCACAGAGGAAGTGAGGTCACTTCATCAGGGTCCCATGACCTCGGCCCCTTCCTTAATCACCCACCCCAAAGCCCCCCTGAGTAGGTCACTGCTCACCTCCTCACCCATGTCACCTCCATAACTGTACACAGATGTCCAACACAACCCCCCCACAGCTCCCTGGGAATGGAACCAGGGGCCCAACTTGGCAGAGACAGAGCTGAATTCAGACCTGCTTTCTTCTGACCAGTTTTGTGTCCTGGAAAAGCCATCGTGTCTCTGTGGGCCTTTTCAGTCTCCCAAGATGCAATGAGGATCATGCTAGAAACTACTTCATAGAGACATTATCGGGTGCATGTGACATAAAACCTACACCTGTGGGATGGTGTCACATGTGTCTGATGCAAAAGCTCAAAGATGGAAGAATTTCAAGACAGGGTGGGATGGAGCATGGGACACTTCTTAAAACAGGCCTGTGTTTCACCGTGTGAGCTTGGGAATGTCAGACCTCTCTGAGACACGTTTTAATGTCTGCACATTTGGTAAGAGGTTGAAATGAAGGAAATTTAGATGTTATCATCTACACTAATAAAAGAGAAACATGCAAATTAACCATCACTCCATCACTCCACCACTCCTCTACACCCACCAGCCAATCAGAGTGCCTATGCAAATTAACCCAACAAAGATGGCGGTTAATTTGCATATGCAGGCACGGAGCGAAGACAGAAGACGACTGAAGATGGCGGCGGCCACAGAGCTGGAGCGAGCAGGAGGCTTGGGTTGCTCCCAGTGACAGAGGAAGCCAAGCTTCCTGCCGGCCCTGTACTCCACTCAAGGAGTGGCTGGGGGCCTGGGCTCCACTCGAGGAGCTGAAAAAAAAAGGAGGGGCTGGGAGCAGCCAGAGCAGAGAAGCCAAGCCTCGCTGCTGCGGCCGGACCAAAGGCCTGGGTCCTGGGTGCCAGAGGAAAACCGGTGCTGCCAGCCAGGGGAAGGAAGGCCTATTGTGCAAATCTAGGCCTATTGCAACGGGCCACTAGTTTACTGCCATAAAACCTTCCGTGGTCTCCCATTAGACTTGGAATCAGATCCTGTGCCTCCTGTTGCCTCCCTGGTGTGCAGCCTCCACAGTGACTTCCGGGGCCCTGCCTCCTGCTATGCACACCCTAATGTCACCACTAAGTGGTTAGTAACTCATGTCTGACCACACAATAAAGTCAAAGTGATGGGATGTCATGTTCAAGTTTTATTTACAAAAAGTCTGTCACTTCCCTCCTACTTTCTTGAGTCCCCTCTTTCTCTGTCTCTGTGTTCTAATCTCTCTCTCTCTTTCTCTCTCTGTCTCTTACTCTCATCTATCTCTAGCTCTCCATCTCGCTCCTCTTATTTATCTGGAAATCCTATATAATAAACCCTAATATGCAAATTGACCAAATGGTGGAATGACTGGTCGCTATGAACTGACCACCAGGGGGCAGATGCTCAACGTAGGAGCTGCCCCCTGGTGGTCCATGTGCTCCAACAGGGGGAGCACTGCTCAGCCAGGAGTTGGGCTCACAGCTGGCGAGTGCAGCGGTGGTGGCAGGAGCCTCTGCGGCAGCACTAAGGAGCAGCGAGCTGAACAGTAGGGAGCAGCAAGCAGGGGGGCAGTAAGGAGCGAGGGGTCCCAGACTGTGAGAGGACACAAGCCGGCCTGAGGGACCCCCACCCCCACCCCCAGTGCACGAATTTCATGCACTGGGCCTCTAGTGAGAGAATAAGCACCATTGTTTTGAGCTCCATGTAGAGGCCCCACAGGAGAGAACCCAGGGAGTGCCCAGTCTAAAAGACAGAATGAAACTCCGTCTCTCAGTCTCAACTGAGTCCTGACAATACCCATGTGAGTGAGTGGGAGTGAACCTGCCTCCAATCAAGCCTCAGTTGAGACCTCAACCCCAGCCTGTGAGACACCTTGAGACAGAAGTACTCAACTAAATCTGCCTGGATTCCTGGCTCAATGAAACTGAGAGATGTTAAATATTTTTACTCTCTAGGTGCAAGGGTTTAGAGGAATGTTGCCAGAAAGAAACAGAAAGTATCACAGTTACCAGACACCAGGATCTGGCCCTCCCATCCTCCCCTCTACTCTGCCCTCCCTTCCCAGGCTCCTCCCAGCCACACTGAAAGCCTTTCTAATCGCATTTCCTTGTGAGTCTGCACCAGTGGCACCTTCTTTCTGACACTGTTCCGGACACATGCACAGTGGCTTACCCTTGTCATTCTGGTGACAGTAAATGTCACCTCAGTGTGGCCTTTCAGAGTCTGCACCCTCAAGGATCTCAGCTGTGAAGAGCATGAAATTATTTCCTGCTTCTTGGGGTCCTATTTAGACAAAGTGAGTCCATGAGAATGGGCTGTCTACTTGGTCTGGTGCAGATGCAACACATTGTGGTGACCCCAGACACATGGCTATGTCTTCCAGGCTGAATTTTTCTCACCACAAGTCCACTGTGAAGGGATTCCTTATTCCCTCTCTTTCCTGGGTCTGGTTTTTCTCTCTCCCTGTACTGCAGTGCCAGCCCCAGACCCACAGCCAGAAAATTAGCACCCAAGTTGAAACACCATGATATCCTGAATTCACTTGCTGCTGAGACCCTCCCATCCTTTTTGTAATTCAATGTAACTCCTGGATTAATAGGAATAAGAGGAGAGGATTAAGGTTAGGGTATGGTGATCTGGCATCGCTTCCAATACTGAAGAGCCGGTATCTATTTTATGAGTGTTTGAGTAAGAACTGGAAATCAGGAATTTGTGGTGGGTAAATGTTTTCTGAATTAATCTGTGCATATGAATGACCATTTAGGTTGATGGTCCTCACTGAAGCCCCATCCCCACTCTTGCCCAGTCTTTAGAATGGGCAGAGATGATTCCAGAAGATGATCTGGGTATCCCACAACTCATCTGCAATTGCTGGTGATTGAGAAAGATATCAGGAATCAAGAAAGGAAAGGAAAGTGGCAAGAGAGAGATTGGTGATAGCATTGATCTAAGACTTGCAGTGAAGAAGAGAAAGTGAGGGATCAGGAAAGACATCCTAAAACATACTGTGAAAACAAAGAGAAGGTAGTTCAGATGAAATGGAGTTTGACACTTTATTAATGTCTTTGAAGTGTCCTTAATGTTGTCTTTCTTTGAGCTCTTTTTTTTTTAAATTTTTTTTATTGATTTTTTACAGAGAGGAAGGGAGAGGAATAGAGAGTTAGAAACATCGATGAGAGAGGAACATCGATCAGCTGCCTCCTGCACACCCCATACTGGGAATGTGCCCGCAACCAAGGTACATGCCCTTGACCAGAATCGAACCTGGGACCCTTGAGTCCACAGGCCGACGCTCTATCCAATGAGCCAAACCGGTTAGGGCTCTTTGAGCTCTTAAAACTAAAATATACCAACACTTTTCTTTTATTGAATTCCTGAGTGTGACAGAGAAAATATCAACAGAGGTTGGGTTTCAGGTGAGGAAAAAAGAACCTCTTTCCCTGTCATGCTGTTCTCTCATTTTCAGTAAATATTTACATTATTAATTTGTAATAAACTCAAAATGAAAAAAAAGACTTAAATGTAAGTCCCCAAACCATAAAAATCCTAGAAGAAACCATAGGCAGCAAAATCTCTGCCATCTCATGTATCAATAGTTTTGCTGATATATCTCCTAGGGCAAGAGAAAAAAGGAAAAAATAAACAAGTGGGACTACAACAAAATAAAAGGCTTCTGCAGAGCAAAAGAAACCATCCTCAAAATGAAAAGAAAATATGTGGGAGAAAATATTTGCCAATGATACGTCTGATAAGCGGTTAATTTCCAAAATAAACTTATACAACTCAGCAGGAAGACAAGCAACCCAATTTAAAAAATGGCAAAGGACCTGGCCAGTGTGGCTCAGTGGTTGAGCATCAACCTATGAACCAGGAGGTCATGGTTCAGTTCCTGGTCAGGGCACATGCCTGGGTTGTGGGCTCGATCCCCATTGTGGGGTGTGCAGGAGGCAGCCGATCAGTGATTCTCTCTCATCATTGATGTTGCTATCTCTCCCTCTCCCTTTCTCTCTGAATCAATAAAAATTTGTTTTTTTAAAATGGTCAAAAGACCTCAACAGAAACTTCTCCAAAGAGGACATACAGATGGACAATAGGACCTATGAAAAAATGTTCAACATCACTAATCATCAGAGAGATGCAAATCAAAACCACAATGAGATAGCACCTCACACTTTCCAGAATGGCTACCATCAATAAATCAAGAAACAACAAGTGCTAGCAAGGATATGGAGAAAAGAGAACCCTAGTGCAGTGTTGATAGGAATGAAGACTGGTGCAGCCTGTGGAAAGCAGTATGGAGTTTCCACAAAAAAATTAAAAATGGAACTGCCTTTTGACCCAGCAATCGCACTTCTGGGAATATATCCTAAGAATACCAAAACACTAATCAGAAAGCATATATGTATCCATATGTACCCCTATGTTATTTACAATATCCAAATCTGGAAACAGCCCAAATGGCCATCAGTAAATGAGTGGATAAAAAAGCTGTGTTACTTTTACAAAATGAAACACTATGCTGCCATAAAAAAGAAGGAACTCTTACCTTGTGCCACAGCATGGATGAACCTGGAGATTATTATGCTAAGTAAAATATGCCAGTTGGAGAAACACAAATACCATATGATTTCACTTATATATGGAATCTAATGAACAAAATAAACCAAAGAACAAAAATAGAACCAGAAGCATGGATACATGGAACAGACTCACAGCTGATAGGGGGAGAGGGAGGAGGGACTGGATGAAAGAAGGGAAGGAATTAGCCAAAGAACATGTATATGCATAAGCCATAGACACAGGTAACAGAAGCATGGATACATGGAACAGACTGACAGCTGTCAGAGAGAAGGGGAGTGGGGACTGGATGAGGTGGTCAAAGGGGGTATGGGGACATCTGTAATAGTGTCAACAATAAAAATAAAGTTACAAAATAATAAAATAACAGGGGCCTGTGGGGCAAGATGGAGTTGCTGCAGGTCTTGAGGCAAGGACTGCAGCAGGTCAGCGGCCACCATGGCCTCTGAGGCTATCTGTCTACGAATGCTCTTCAGGGCAAATGACATGAGGGTTGGTACATTAGTGGGGGAAGACAAATATGGAAACAAATACTATGAAGACAACAGCAGTTTTTTGGCCATCACTGATGGGTTATATATACTACTGAAATGGATGACAAAAACACATACTGGGATGTGGATGGAACCATGAATGGTTGCTGAAATAATACCATTTGTTTGGTATACAATAAATTGGGGAGATCCTTTCTAGTTTAGAAAATTTTGCTAAAAAATTTAAAGCACCGTTGACTTCACTGTATGACTGACGATCCTCCAACAATAAAACCACCTACTGCTTGTAAATTGATTTGGACCAACCATAAATTCAACCTGAGTGGCACTCCAAAGCAATATGTACCTTATTCTACCATTAGAAAGAAGATTCAGGAGAGGGTTCCACCTTCAACACCTTACAAGTGAAGACAATAAACAATTTAAACATGTAAAATATGAGGCTTTTCATGTAATTGTACTTTTACTGCTTACTGTTAACTTAAAATTATTTGATTAAACAATGAATATATATATATATATATATGACCCTAATATGCAAATAGACCAAACAGCAGAACAGCCAAACAACTGGTCGCTATGACGTACACTGACCACCAGGGGGCATGTGCAGAACATGGCGGGCATCGGCCACAGCAGGATAGGGGAGCAGGTGAGCGGGGATGCCAGACCAAGGCGGGGCACCGGTTGCTGTCATCAAGGCAAGCCTCTGGTGGTTACTGAAAATTTTTTGCTCCCACATACTGAGGTCCCGCCAGGCACTCACATCCGCTGCCAGCACTGGAGCCACTGCTCGCACCCGCTGTTGGTGCCCAGCGCCAGGCCCAATCTTCTGGGGCTGTAGTGGGTGCGAGCAGTGGCTGCCGGCCCTGATCGCCCCTCAGGGCTTCTCCACCTCCCCCTGCTCCTGAGGGGCGATCGGGGCCGGCAGCCGCCTCTTGCACCCCCTGCCCGCGACGGCTCCACTCGCACCCATTGCCGGCGCCAGAGCCACCATCTTACCCACT
>NW_005871434.1:162263-305359 GCF_000147115.1 Myotis lucifugus | reverse complement strand
GATTGGGGGGCGGAAACCCCCCTTTTTGCACCCCCCTGCCGGGGAGGGGTCCACTTTGCACCCCATTTCCCGGGGCCCGAAGCCCCCTTTTTTTCCCCCCGCCGGGGGCAAGCCCCACTTAAAAACCCACAAGCAGCGCCGGGAGCCCCTGCTTTGTACCCCCTCCAGCGCCTGGCGCTGGCTCCAATCACACGGCACCATCAGTGGATGTGAGCAGCGGCTGCTGGCCCCAATCGCCCCTGAGGGCTTCTCCACCTCCCCCTGCTCCTGAGAGGCGATCACGACAGCAGCTGCTGCTCGCACCCACTGATGGCACCGGCCCGTTCGCACCTGCTGCTAGCGCCAACCCCAGTCTCTCCACACCGTCAGCAGTGCGAGCAGGGGCCTGTGCCATCAGCACATGGGAGGGCAGCAGCAGGAGCAGGGCTGCTAGCAGACAGGGTACTGGGAGCTGCAGTGGGAGGGGCCAGGCAGGGGAGCAGAGGATGGGCTGAGACCTGCCCCTGTGCCCACCACAGCCTCACGGCCCACAGTTCCCTTCAAGGTGCACGAATTCATGCACTGGGCCCCTAGTAATAATAATAAAATAACAAAACACCTGTCAGACTAGCAAATATCAGAGTTTGGCGATTTCTTTTTTGTGATGGTATAGAGAAATGGCCATTCACATACATTGTCTTTAGGGGCTTTTAGGCAAAATATGTGTCAAGATTGAAAATGCATATTTCAGTTAATCTATTAATGCCCATGTCTAGGAATTTCTCCTACAAACACTTTTATATCTGTATACAGGGTATGTACAGTACATTATCTAGAATATATTTTACCATCACCAATGATAACAAAGGATCCAAGATAACTCAAGTGTCCATTAAGGGAATAGCAGTGAATTAAACTGTGTAATAACCATGTGCTAGAGTAGAATGAGGCAGATCTATAGATATTCGTTTGGAATAATTTCCAAATTTTATTGTCAGGTGAAAAAAGGAATGTGCATGTAACAGTACCAACAATAAAAATAATTTTTTAAAATTTACCTTTATTGTTGAAAGTATTGCAAATGTTCCCTTTTTCTCCACATTGATCCCCCCACCCCACTCCTGTACCCCCACCAGGCCTTCACAAGAATTTTATCTGTGTCCATGGGTTATGCATATAAGGTCTTTGGTTAATCTCTACCCACCCACTCACCCCCTCCTTCCCTCTGAGATTCATCAGTCTGTTCCATGCTTTCATGTCTTTGGGTCTATTTTGTTCATCAGTTTATTTTGTTAATTAAATTCCACATATGAGTGAGATCATGTGACATTTATCTTTCTCTGACTGGCTTATGTCACTTAGCATAATACCCTCCAGGTCCCTCCATGCTGTCTCAAAGGGCAAGAGATTCTTTTGTATTGCTGCATAGTATTCCATTGTGTATATGTACCTCAGGGTTTTTTTTAATTCTTTATTGTTTAAAGTATTACATATGTCTTCTTTTTCCCCCATGAACCTCTCCCCAGATGTTCCCACCCCCCAACACATGCTCTCACCCCTCTACTGTCTGTGTCCATGGGTTATGTCTATATGCATGCATACAATTCCTTTGGTTGATCTCTTACCTCCCCCCCTTCCCTGCCTTCCCTCTGAGGTTCGATGGTCTGTTCAATTCTTCTATGTCTCTGGATCTATTTTTGTTCATCAGTTTATGTTGTTCATTATATTCCACAAATGAGTGAGATCATGTGATATTTATCTTCTCCAACTGGCTTATTTCGCTTAGCATAATGCTCTCCAGATCCATCCATGCTTTTTTATAGCAGTGTAGTATTCCATTGTGTAGATGTACCACATTTTTTAAAATTTATTTTTATTTAAGTACAGTTGGTATGCAATCTTTTATTTTTAAAATATATTTTATTGATTTTTACAAAGAGGAAGGGAGAGAGATAGAGAGTTAGAAACATCGACGAGAGAGAAAAATCGTTCAGCTGCATCCTGCACACCCCTACTGGGGATGTGCCCACAACCAAGTACGTGCCCTTGACCGGAATCGAACCTGGGACCCTTCAGTCCACAGGCTGACGCTCTATCCACTGAGCCAAACCAGTGAGGGCATACCACAGTTTTTTAATCCACTCATCTGCTGATGGGTACTTAGGCTGTTTCCAAATCTTAGCTATTGTAAATTGTGCTGCTATGAACATAGGGGTGCATATATCCTTTCTGATTGGTGTTTCTGATTTCTTGGAATATATTCCTAGAAGTGGGATTACTGGGTCAAATGGGAGTTCCATTTTTAATTTTTTGAGGAAACTTCATACTGTTTTCCACCATGGCTGCACCATTCTGCGTTCCACCAGTAGTGTACTAGGGATCCCTTTTGTCTACATCCTCACCATCACTTGTCATTTGTCGATTTGTTAATGGCAACTATTCTGGTGGGTGTGAGGTCTCATTGTCATTTTAATTAGCATCTCTCTGATGATTAGTGACTTTGAGCATTTTTTCATATGTCTCTTGGCCATCTGTATGTCCACTTTGGAGATCTATTTAGTTCCTTTGACCACTTTTTAATTGGATTGTTTGTCTTCCTTTTGTTAAGTTGTATGAGTTCCTTATATATTTTGGATATTAACACCTTATCAGATATCATTGGCAAATATGATATGTTCTCCCATACAATGGGCTCCCTTTTTATTTTATTGACTAGAGGCCTGGTGCACGAATTTGTGCACCGGTGGGGTCCCTCGGGGTGGCCAGCGGGGGATTGGGCCCCAGCTTCCGCCCCCATCCCTGCAGCCCCACAGCCCTGCCTGGCACCCCGCTGTGGCCTGGTGCCGCCCCCTCACCTGCTCCACCATCCCGCCTGTGGGACAATTGATCAGGGCCAGAACCCCACCCCCACCCCCGCCCGGCTCCCTCAGTGCCTGGGAGCCGGGTGGTGGCCCTGCCCCCCACTGGTCATTGTCTGCAGGACGATCGGCCCCCCACTCGCACCTGCCTTGGCCTGGCACTACCCGTTCACCTGCTCCACCATTCCGCCGCAGTCCTGCTCTGGTCGGGGCCCATCAGGGCTGGCAGTGCCTCCACTGCCACCCACTGCCAGTGCTGCATCTCTAACGCCCACCATGTTCTGCGCCGCCCCCTGGTGGTCAGCACACATCATAGCGAGCGATCAAACTCCCGGTCAAACAATTTGCATATTAGGCTTTTATTATATAGAACTAGTGGCCCTGTGCACAAAATTCATGCATGGGGGAGGGGGGTGTTCCTCAGCCTGGCCTGCACCCTCTCCAATCTGGGACCCCTCAAAGGATGTCCTACTGCCAGTTTACAGGGATCGGACCTAAACCGGCAGTTGGACATCCTTCTCACAATCTGGGACTGCTGGCTCCTAACCGCTCACCTGCCTGCCTGCCTGCCTGATTGCCCCTAACCACTCTGCCTGCCAGCCTGCTCGCCCCCAACAGCCCCCCGCCGCTGGCCTGCTTGCCCCAAATGCTCCCCCGCCAGCCTGATCACCCCCAACTGCCCCTGTGCCATTGTGCTTGCCCCCAACTGCCTCCCCTGCAAGCCTGCTCATCCCACCTTCCCTCCCCACTACTCTGCTCTCCCTCAACTGCCCCCCTGCTGGCCTGCTCACTCCAAACTGCCGCCCCCCTCTGTCCTGATCACCTCCAACTGACCCCCACTGATGGCCTGCTTGCCCCCAACTGGCCCCCCTGCTGGAATGCTTACCCCCAATGGCCCCGCCCCCCACCAGCCTAATCACCCACAACTTCCCTCCCCTCTTGGCCTCTAACCGCCTCTACCTCGGCCCAGCCACCATGGCTTTGTCCAGAAGAACGTCTGGAAGGTCTCCTGGAAGGTCTCCCAGTCTAATTAGCATATTACCCTTTTATTAGTATAGATAGAGGCCTGGTGCATGGGTAGGGGCTGGCTGGTTTGCCCTGAAGAGTGTCCCGGATCAGGGTGGGGATTCTCTTGGGGCATGGGGCAGCCTGGGCAAGGGGCCTATGGTGGTTTGCAGGCCAGCCACGCCCCCATGGGTGAGGGTTCCCACTCGGGGGGGTGTGGCCAGCC
Organism: Myotis lucifugus; assembly: GCF_000147115.1. Lineage (NCBI taxonomy): Eukaryota > Metazoa > Chordata > Mammalia > Chiroptera > Vespertilionidae > Myotis > Myotis lucifugus. The sequence continues at coordinate 301,291 of NW_005871434.1, read as the reverse complement.
TAGGTGAGGGGCTGAGGGCTGTTTTCAGGCTGGCCACACCCCCTTCAGGGTGGGGGTCCCCACTGGGGTGCCTGGCCAGCCTGGGTGAGGGGCTTATGGCTGTTTGCAGGCTGGCCACGGCCCCTGGCGACCCAAGCTCCAGGCTCCTCCTTTTTTTCTTTTTTTTTTTCAGCACCTCCTTGAGTGGAGGGAAGCAGGTATCTGGGATTTATTTATCTTCTATAATTGAAACTTTGTAGCCTTGAGTGGAGCCCAGGGCCAGCCAGGGCAGGCGGGATGTTTGGCTTCCTCCATCGCCAGGGGCAGCCTAAGCCTCCTGCTCGATCCAGCTCCATGGCCGCCACCATCTTGGTTGGGTTAACTTGCATACTTGCTCCTGATTGGCTGGTGAGCATGGTTTGTGCGTGTAGCGGAGTGTGGAGTGATGGTTAATTTGCATGTTTCTCTTTTATTAGTGTAGATGTTTTTGTTTGCTGTGCAAAAGTTTTTTATTTTGTTGTAGTCCATTTGTTTATTTTCTTCTTAGTTTCCTTTGCCCTAGGACAGTAGTCAGTAAACTGCGGCTTGGCAAACTGCAGCTTGCGAGCCACATGTGGTTCTTTGGCCTCTTGAGTGTGGCTCTTCCACAAAATACCGGCTTTTCCACAAAATACCAACTTCTGCGCATGGGCCACGAAGTTTCTATCGCACTGTACGTGCGCACCCTCACGTGGTATTTTGTGGAAGAGCCACACTCAAGGGGCCAAAGAGCCCCATGTGGCTCGCGAGCCGCGGTTTGCCGACCATGGCAGCCCTAGGAGATGTATTAGCAAACATATTGCTACCTGAGATGTCTGAGAGTTTGCTGCCTATGGTTTCTTCTAGTATTTTTATGGTTTCATGATTTACACTTAAGTCTTTTATACATTTTGAGTTTATTCTTTTGTATAGTGTAAGTTGGTGGTCTAGTTTCTTTTTCTTTTTTTTTTATGTACCTGTCCAATTTTCCCAACACCATTTATTAAAGAAACTGTCTTTCTTCCATTGAGTGCCCTTGCCTCCTTCATAAAATATTAATTGAGCATAATGGCTTGGGTCTATTTCTCAGTTCTCTGTTCTGTTCCATTGATATATAGGCCTTTCCTTATGCTAGTATGAGGCTGTTTTGGTTATAGTGGCTTTGCAGTATAACTTGATATCCCTCCAACTTTGTTCTTCTTTCTTAGGACTGCTGTGGCTATTTGGGATCTTTTTTGGTTCCATACAAATTTTTGGAGTATTTGTTCTAGATCTGTGAAATATGCCATTGGTATTTTAATAGGGATTGCATCAAATCTATAGATTGCTTTGAGTAGTATGGACATTTCAATTATCTTAATTTTAGCAATCCATGAACATGGTATATTCTTCCACTTTTTTTAGCTTCCTTTATCTCTTTTTTTCAATGTCCTCTAGTTTTCTGAGTACAGGTCTTTTTTCCTCCTTAGTAAAGTCTCCTAGGTATCTAAATTTTTTGTTGCAGTGGTAAGTGGAATTTTTTTTTATAGTTTCTCTTTCTGAGAATTCATTATTGATGTATAAAAATACAACCTATTTCTGAATATTAATTTTGTATCCTACTACTTTGCCAAATTCAATTATTAGATATAGTAGTTTTTTGGTAGAATATTTAGGATTTCCTATGTACAATATCATGTCATCTGCATATAATGACAGTTTTATCTCCTCCTTGCCAATTTGGATGCATTTTATGTTTTCTTCATGTATGATTTGCTGTGGCTAGGATTTCCAGTACAATTTGAATAAGAGTGCTGAAAGTAGACATCCCTGTCTTGTGCCTGTTCCTAAGGGAAATGGTTTTAGTTTCTGCCCTTTGAGTATAATGTTAACTGTAGGTTTGTCATATATAGCTTTTATTATGTTGAGTTATGATCCCTCTATTCCCACTTTGCTAAGAGTTTTTGTCAAAAGTTGCCTTGCCCTGAGGCCACTTAAGCAATTAAAAATAACAATTAGCCTCCAGGCAGAAGCAACTGTCCCACCCTGTTGAAAAAAACTCTCACCACACCTGAGGATGATTGCCTGGGGGAATTCAAGTCAGAATCCTATCAGTCTGTAGGCAGAGGCAGTCTCTACAGGCTTTGAGTCTTTGCCTGATCTAAATAGTCAGAAACAGCCTTTAACACAGTCCTACACTAGAGATTGAGAGGCATAGCAGATCTACCTAATACATAGTCACAAACTCAAAAAGACAGCCAAATAAGGAGACAAATAACCCCCAAATTAAATAACTAGAATTCTCCTGATGAAGAGATAAATGAAGCAGAGATCAAAAATTTATCTGAAACAGAGATCAGAGTAATGATGGTAAATGTGCTCAACAGCATGAAAAAAAAGATATAGTAACTATGAAAAAATCATAATCTGAGATAAAGAATGACATAACACAAATAAAGAACACATTGGAAGGAATACACAGCGGATTAGGGGAAGCTGAGGATCAAATCAGTGAATTAGAAGACAGAGTTGAAAATATCACTCAATCAAAAACCAAAAAGAAAAAACAATTAAAAAACATGAGGACAGCTTAAGGAAGCTGTGGGACAATGTGAAACATAACAATATTAGAATAGCAGGTGTGGCAGAAGAGGCAGAAAGGAAGAAAGGAATAGTGAAAGTGTTTGAAGAAATAGTGACAGGAAACTTCCTTAATCTGATAAAGGAAACAGTCCCACAAGTTCAAGAGGCACAGAGAACCCCAAGCAAGAAGAACCCAAACAGACCCACACCCAGACACATCATAATTAAAATGCCAAAAATTAAAGACAAAGAGAGAATCTTAAAGGCTGCAAGAGAAAAGAAAACTGTTACCCATAAGGCTGACACCTGATTTCTCATCAGAAACTCTACAGGCCAGAAGGGAATGGCATGAAGTACTCAAGGTAATGGAAAGCAAGGATCTGAGACAAAGATTACTATATCCAGCAAGGCTCTCATTCAAAATAGACTGTCAAATAAAGAGCTTCCCAGTCAAAAAAAAAAAAAAAAGGCTAAAGGAGTTCATCACCACCAAGCCAGCATTACAAGAAATACTAAAGGGACTGCTGTAGTGAGAAGAAGAAACAGAGAGAGAAACCTAGGCATACAGAATTAAAATGGCAATAAGTAAGTACCTATCAATAATAACCCTAAATGTAAATTGATTACTAAATCCTCCAATCAAAACGCATAGGGTAGCTGAATGGATACAAAAACATGACCCAGCTATATTCTGTCTACAAAAGACCCACCTCAAAACAAAAGACACACAGTGGATGAGAATGGAGGGATGGAAAAAAATTTTCCATGAAAATGGAAAAGAAAAAAAAGCTGGAGTAGCAATACTCATATCCAACAAAATAGACTTTAAAATGAAGGCCATCACAAAGATCACTACATAATACTAAAGGGATTGATCCAACAAGAGGATATAACCCTCGTAAACATGTATGCATCTAACATAGGAGCACCTAAATATATAAAAAAAAACTTCTAGAAGAGTCTAACAAAGAGATCAACAACAATACAGTCATAGTTGGGGACTTGAACACCCCTCTGACTTCACTGGATAGATCATCCAGACAAAAACTTAACAAGGAAACAGAGATTCTAAATGATACACTGGATCAGCTGGATTTAATTGACATTTATAGACCATTTCACCCCAAAGCAGCAGAATATATATTCTTCCCAAGTGCACATGGATCATTCACAAAGATAGACCACATGTTAGGACACAAAACAAGTCTCTACAAGTTCAAAAAGATTGAAATCATATGAAGCATCTTCTCAGATCACAGTGGAGTGAAATTAGAAATCAACTACTGTAAAAAACACCCAAAAACATTCAAACACATGGAGAATAAATAGCATGCTATTAAACACTAGAAGCTCAGTGCACAAATTCATGCATGGGTGGAGTCCCTTGGGGTGACCTGCAGGGATCGGGCCCCAGTGTGCACCCCAGGCTCGCAGCCCCTCCTTGCACCTCCTGCCTTGCAGCCCCACACCCCTGCTTGGCACCCCCACCGTAGCCTGACGCTGCCCCCTCACCTGCTCCACCATCCCGTCTGTAGGGCAATTGAGCGGGGCCAGGCTCCTTGCCTGGCTCCCTCAGCGCCTGGAAGCCGGAGGCAGCCCCGCCCCCCGCCACTGGTCGCCATCTGCAGGGTGATCAGGCCCCTGCTTGCATCTGACTTAGCCTGTTGCCACCCGCTCACCTGCTCCACCAATCCGCTGTTGTCCCGCTGTCGTTGGGGCCCATCGGAGCCAGCAGCACTTTCACTGCTGCCCACTGCCAGTGCCACGTCACCGACGCCCACCATGTTCCGCGTCACCCCCTGTTGGTCAGTGCATGTCATAGCGAGTGATCAAACGACCACCTGAGGGGACAATTTGCATATTAGGCTTTTATTAAATAGGATTGAATGGGTTACCAAGGAGATCAAGAAAGAAATCAAAAACTTCCTTAGAAACAAATGAAAATGAACACACAACAACCAAAAATCCCTGGGACACAACAAAAGCAATCCTGAGAAGAAAGTTCATAGCACTACAGGAATAGCTCAAAAAACAAGAAAAATCAGCAATATACTATTTAACCCTACAACTTAAAGAACTAGAAAGAGAACAACAAGAAAATCCCAGAATAAGTAGAGGGAAGGAAATAATAAAAATTAGAGCAGAAATAAATAACATAGAGACTAAAAAGTATACAAAAAAAATCAATGAAACCAAGAGCTGGTTCTTTGAAAGGATAAATAAAATCGATAAACCATCAGCCAGACTCATCAAGAAACAAAGAGAGCTCTAGCTGGTTTGGCTCAGTGGATAGAGCATTGGCCTGTGGACTGAAGGGTCCCAGGTTCGATTCTCATCAAAGGCACATGCCCGGGTTGTAAGCTCAATCCCCAGTAGGGGGCATGCAGGAAGCAGCCAATCAATGATTCTCTTTCATTGATGTTTCTATCTCTCTCCCTCTCCCTTCCTCTCTGAAATCAATAAATATATATATATTTTTTTTTAAAGAAACAAAGAGAGAGTGTTACAGAAAAACCGGAGAAGAACCAAGCAATGCTCAGAGAGTTTGGAGTTACACTTTATTCACTGCGGTGGGCTTAGAGAAAATGAATTCAAATTCTAAGCAGAGCTACAAGCAGAACTTCCCTTTTTATGAAAGAGCCAGCCCTATGTGCGCTTAGTGGTTATCTCGCTGGTGGCCTTGAAAACTACACAGTTCTATCCAATTAAAAAATGCACCTGGCATGGCATTGGGCGTATCTAGTCTCTGGCCTACAAGGTCAGACAGCTAAGTTTATCTTCCTCATTATTCAAGCAGGCTAGAGAGCAAAGTTATTTTTTAGAATAAGAGTCCGTCTAAAGAATAGCAGAGAATTCCAAACAGTAGTTTTACAAAAAAGGGGTTAGCCTTCTCAAGAGGACCCAAATAAATAAAATCAGAAACAAAGTGGAGAAGTAACCACTGACACCACAGAAATACAAAGGATTGTAAGAAAATACTATGAACAACTCAACTATATGCCAACAAGCTGGACAATGTGGATGAAATAGACAAATTCCTAGAAAAATATAATCTCCCAAAACTGTATCAGGAGGAATCAGAAAACCTGAATAGGCCAATAACAACTGATGAAATAGAAGCAGTAACCAAAAAACTCCCACCAAACAAAAGCCCAGGTCCAGAAGGCTTCACAGGGGAATCTTATCAAACATTCAAAAAAGAACTAACACCTATACTCCTCAAACTATTACAGAAAATCCAAGAAAAAGGAATACTTCCAAGTTCTTTTTATGAGGCCAGCATGATCCTAATTCCAAAACCAGATAAAGACACTACAAAGAAAGAGAATTACAGACCAATATCCCTGATGAACATAGATGCAAAAATCCTCAACAAAATATTAGCAAATCACATCAAGCAATATATTTAAAAGATCATACACCATGATCAAGTGGGATTTATTCCCAGAATGCAAGGCTGGTACCATATTCGCAAATCAATAAACGTGATACATCACATAAACAAATTGAAAGACAAAAATCACATGATCATATCAATAGATGTATAGAAAGCATTCGACAAAATCCAATACTCATTTTTGATAAAAACTCTCAGCAAAGTGGGAATAGAGGGAGCATATCTTAACATGATAAAGGCCATATATGACACACCTACAGCAAACATCATACTCACTGTACAAAATCTAAAACCATTTCCCCTAAGAACAGGAACAAGACAGGGATGTCTGCTTTCACTACTCTTATTCAACATAGCACTGAAAGTCCTAGCCACAGCAATCAGACAAGAAGAAGAAATTAAAGGCATCCAAATTGGAAAGGAGGAAGTAAAACTTTCATTATTCACAGATGACATGATATTGTACATAGAAAACCCTAAAGACTCCACCAAAAACTACTAGATTTAATAAATGAATTTGGCAATGTAGCAGGATACAAAATCAGCACCCAAAATCTATGGCTTTTTTATACACCAATAATAAATTTTCAGAGAGAAACTAAACAAACAATCCCATTTACCATTGCAACAAAAAATTAAGATACTTAGGAATAGCCGAAACCGGTTTGGCTCAGTGGATAGAGCGTCAGCCTGCGGACTGAAGGGTCCCAGGTTCGATTCCGGTCAAGGGCATGTACCTTGGTTGCGGGCACATCCCCGGTGGGAGGTGTGCAGGAGGCAGCTGATCGATGTTTCTCTCTCATCGATGTTTCTGACTCTCTATCTCTCTCCCTTCCTCTCTGTGAAAAATCAATAAAATATATTTTTTTAAAAAAAGATACTTAGGAATAAACTTAACCAAGGAAGTAAAAGGCTTGTACACAGAAAACTACAGGACAGTGAAAAAAGTGATTAAGCCAGACTGGCATGGTTCAGTGGTTGAGCATCAACCTATGAACCTGGAGATCACGATTCAATTCCCAGCCAGGGCACATGCCCGAGTTGTGGGCTCAATCTCTAGTGTGGAGAATGCAGGAGGCAGCCAATCAATGATTCTCTCTCATCATTGATGTTTCTCTCTCTCCCTCTCCCTTCCTCTCTGAAATCAATAAAAATATTTTTTTAAAAAGGTTAAAAAAATAAAGGAAGATATAAACAGGTGAAAAATATACCAAGTGTAATGGATTGGTAGAATTAACATCATTAAAATGTCCGTACTACCGAGACAATCTACAGATTCAACACAATCTTTATTAAAATACCAATGGCATATTTCACAGAGCTAGAACAAATACTCCAAAAATCTGTATGGAATCAAAAAAGACCTGGAATAGCTGCAGCAATCTTGAAAAAGAAGAACAAAGTTGGAGAAATCAAAATACCAGATATCAAGTTATACCACAAAGCCACCATAATCAAAACAGCCTGATCCTGGCACAAGAACAGGCATATAGATCAATGGAACAGAACAGAGACCCCAGAAATCAACCCAAGCCAATACACTCAATTAATATTTGACAAAGGAGGCAAGAGCATACAATGGAGTCAAGAGAGTCTCTTCAATAAATGGTGTTGGAAAAATTAGACTAAAAAAATGAAACTAGATCACCAACTTACACCATACACAAAATAAACTCAAAATGGGTAAAAGGCTTAAATATATCTTTTAATATATTGCTGGATTCAAGCAGCAAAATCTCAGACATCTCTTGTAGCAATATGTTTATGGATACATCCCCTAGGGCCGTGGTCGGCAAACCGTGGCTTGCGAGCCACATGCGGCTCTTTGGCCCTTTGAGTGTGGCCACGAAGTTTCAATCGCATTGTACGTGCTTGCCCGCACGTGGTATTTTGTGGAAGAGCCACACTCAAGGGGCCACAGTTTGCCGACCACTGCCCTAGGGCAAAGGAAACTAAGGAGAAAATAAACAAATGGACTACATCAAAATAAAATGCTTCTGCATAGCAAAAAAAAAAAAGCCATCAACAAAAAGAAAAGGGAGCCCATTATATGGGAGAACATATTTGGCAATGATACATTTGATAAAGGGTTAATATCCAAAATATATAAGAAACTCATACAACTTAACAAAAGGAAGAACAAAAATGGGTAAAGGACCTAAATAGACACTTCTCCAAAGAGGACATACAGATGGCCAAGAGACTTATGAAAAAATGCTCAAAGTCATTGATCATCAGAGAGACGCAAATTAAAACTACAATGAGATATCACTTCACACCAATCAGAATGGCTACCATCAACAAACCAACAAATGACAAGTGCTGGCGAGGATGTGGAGAAAAGGGAACCCTAGTACACTGCTGGTGGGGATGCAGACTGGTGCAGCCACTGTTGAAATAATTTTTGGAGTTTCCTCAAAAAATTAAATATGGAACTGCCATTTGACCCAATGATCCCACTTCTAGGAATATATCCTAAGAAACCCAAAACACCAATCAGAAAGAATGTATGCACCCCTATGTTCATAGCAGCACAGTTTACAATGGCTAAGATCTGGAAACAGCCCACGTGCCCATCAGTAGATGAGTGGATAAAAAAGTTGTGGTACATTTATACCATGGAATACTTTGCAGCAATAAAAAAGAAGACTCTCTTGCCCTTTGAGACAGCATGGAGGGACCTGGAAAGTATCATGATAAGTGAAATAGGTCAGCCAAAGAAAGACAAGTATCACATGATCACACTCATATGTGAAATCTAAGTAACAAAATAAACTGATGAATGGAGTGGGTCCAGGAACATGGAAGCATGGAACAGAGTGCGGAATCTTGGAGGGAAAGTAGGGGAGGATGGGCAGATGGGGGGTACTCAACCAAAGACCTTGTATGCATATATGCATAGCCCATGGACACAGACAATAGGGTGCTAAAGGCCTGAAGAGGTGCGGGGGCAGGCTGGAGAGGATCGATGGTTGGGGGAGGGGACACGTGTAAAGAAAAAAACAAAACAAAAATTTTAAACATGGGTGTTGGATTTTGTCTAATGCTTTTTCTGTGTTTATTGATATGATCATGTGATTTTTGTCTTTCAATTTGTTTATGTGATGTATCACATTTATTGGTTTATGAATATTGCACCAGCCTTGCATCCCCGGAATAAAGCCCACTTGGTCATGATGTATGATCTTTTTAATATATTGCTGGATTCAATTTGCTAATATTTTGTTGAGGATTTTAGCATTTATGTTCATCAGGATATTGACCTGTAATTCTCTTTCTTTGTAGTGTCTTTATCTGGTTTTGGAATTGGGATCATGCTGGCCTTATAAAAAGAACTTGGAAGTGTTCCTTCCTCTTGGATTTTTTGGAGAAGGTGAAGAGGGGGAAAGGCAGTTGTATTTTTTTTTTTTACTCCCTTAACAAATAAGCCAGCCATCTCAAAGTGCTTCTCATTAATTCTGGGAATGCCACAACAAAGTAAAAAGGGAACTTGAGAATTAATCTATACCAAGATATTTAACAGGGGAATTTTGATACCTATAGACAGGAGGGTATATAACGCCTTGAACCCCCACCCAACTCGCTCCTCAGATTAGCTGAATGATACCTATCTACACTCCAAGCCGGATGAAATGAAATAGATTCACTTGCCTTCCCTCTTTAGTAAATTGCTTGCTTTAATAAGTTGGCATTATCACAGCACAATCAGAGTCTATTATTTAAATTCATTTATTCAAGAAGACAACAACAGGAAGGGGATAGCCCTCTCCCTCTGACTCAGGCGGCTGTCCAATGACACCCTTTCTAGGGTCTCTGAGCTGCCTGTAACAAAGCCATCCTATTGGTTACTTTAGGTCATTGAGTTTGTAAGGCCGCCATGCAGGCCTCCCTTGAGCTTGTCAAGTTTAGTATGTGGCCACACTATCTTGCACCCAAGTAACTGCTGTTGTTCCAGAACTTCAGAAGGAGGTCGGGGAGAAGAGAGTACAAGGACATGATTAGTCACTCTTAAATGTCCCAATCTGGGCCCCAGTCACTGAGCCACTGCTGAGAACTCAGCAACCTTCCCCTGCACCCCCCTCACGTTCTGCCTGCTCCTTCACACACACACACACACACACACACACACACACACACACACACACCCTCTGCTTCAGCCTTCCACCAGCTGTTCTACCAAGGAAAAGAAATCATGTCATATGTCCGCTATCCAGAACCTCCACTCTTTCAACCCCTTTGCTGATGCAAGTAGGGCGATACACCCAAGTTACTGCTTTTGTTCCAGAACTTCCAGCTAGCCCTGAGGATTATACTCGTTCAAGAATTCAACAGAGAAATCGCAGAAGACCCTTACTATTGTCCAAGGGCTCACTGATGATTACAATCAAAAGAAACTAGTTGAGACATTTAAGAAGAAAATTGCCTTCAATGGTACTGTAATTGAGCATATAGAATATGGAGAAGTAATTCAGCTACAGGGTGACCAGTGTAAGAACATATGCCAGTTCCTCATAGAGATTAGACTGGCTAAGGACACCAGCTGAAGGTTCCTGGGTTTTAAGTGCTTTTGGCTCACTGAAGCTTAAGTGAAGGTTTCCTGGCAATGAGTAGCATTTCCCTTCTGTCCCTTGTCAAAAGTTTAAAAACTCACAGTTTGTATAATGTAACCATTTTGGGTCTGCTTTTAACTTGGACTAGTGTAACTCCTTCATGCAATAAGCTAAAAAGAGCCATAAAAATAGATAGATGATAAGTCAGTGATGGCGAACCTTTTGAGCTCGGCGTGTCAGCATTTTGAAAAACCCTAACTTAACTCTGGTGCCATGTCACATATAGAAATTTTTTTATATTTGCAACCATAGTAAAACGAAGATTTATATTTTTGATATTTATTTTATATATTTAAATGCCATTTAACAAAGAAAAATCAACCAAAAAAATGAGTTCGCGTGTCACCTCTGACACGCGTGTCATAGGTTCGCCATCACTGTGATAGATGATAGATAGATGATAGATAATAGATGATAGATAGATAGATAGATAGATAGATAGATAGATAGATAGATCGAGATAGATAGATAGATAGATAGATGATAGATGATAGATATCCCAGTCTGGAAATGACATGGTTCATCCAGTCTCTGCCCATCCATTCATCAGGCATGGTTCTAGCCCACCATTCAGAATAAACACATAAACACAACCTGAATTTACTTCAGTTCCCCTGGATACTGAAGACAAGGATTTCAATGCAAGCAGTATCATCCTCAGACAACACCAGGAGGGAAGTGGGAAAGTGACACAGGGAAGAGAAGGACACCATAAGAAAGAATTGGCATTATTGAGCAGGTGACTGCTAAAGGCATCTGGGGCAATCATGTGGAACATGCCTCGGAGTTTTCTAGGTCAAGAGCAGAGAGTGTTGGGTTCTTGTCCCCTAATTCACATCTGTCATTGAGATGTATCCCATTCAGCACAACAATAATAACACAATATGGTGAGCAGAATAATGTCCCCCTAAAGATGCCCATGTCCTAATCCCCAGAACCTGTGGATGTGTTAGCTACATGGAAAAATGAGAGTGAAGGTTGCAGATAGTGTTATACTGTAAATTAGAAGATGCCTTAATCAATAAGCCAAATTTATTTGGAGTCCTATTCATTTTTGCTAGCCCTAGCGGGCCCAGAGGAACTCTTGCTTCTCAAATTCTGGGGCCCAATATAGTGGAAGTCTTTTCCATTTATATATTTTTCAGCTCTTTGTTTTCCAAATTTGGAATGAGACTTCTGGACCTTCTGAGAAAAAGTCCTGTTTGCTGGGACAGAGCTGTGAGACCATATCTCAAGGCCTGGCCTGGCGCCAGCACTGACAACTCTGTCTGGGGCATATTTTATGGCCTCTCTGGAGTGGGGAGTAGCCTTATTTTACCTATTATTTAAGCAAGCAAATGTTTACAGGGTAGCAGGGTTAAAATTTTAAACAGCAATTTTTACCCAAGATGGAGGTGACTATACTTCAATAGAATTAGGGTTCCTAATCCACTGACCTTAAAATAGTAAGGTCATATGAAATTATCCAGTGGCCCCAATGTAATAGCAAAGGTCCCTTCAATGTGGAAGAGGAGGCAAAGGGTCAGTGCAAAGTAAGCAGTGCAAAGTAAGAAAGATCCATGTCGTTGTTGGCTCTGAAGGTGTTGGAAGGGGCCACCAGCCAAGTAGTGCAGGCCGCCTCAAGAAGCTGGGAAAAGCAAGAAAACAAATTGTCCCCCAGAACCTCCAGAAAGAAACACAGCCCTGTCAACACCTTGATTTCAACATTATCAGACTCGTTTGGGTCTGACTTCCAGAACTATAAGATAATGAATTTGAATTGTCTTATGTCAGTAAGTTTGTGGTGATTTGGTACAGTATCAATTGAAAACGAATGCACATACCTGAAATAATGTTTTTTCAAAATGCATACGAAGAAAATCATAAAATTTTGCTGAAGAATATTTTAAAGGTACCTGAATAAATAACTGGTTCATGAATGAATGAGTAAATAGACAGACAGACATATACATACACATGTATATTCCCCACCAAAATTACAAACTGATTCAGAATTGTATCTAGGAAATAAAATGCGCAGTAGTAGAAAGAAACATTGAGAGAAGACAATGTTGTGGTGTAAATCAACTATATTATAGAACTGTAATAACTAAAACATTGGCGAGTAAGTTCAATGCAGGCATAATGCAGTGTGTGACTTTATTAAGAGGATATCGTGGGGGCTGACTGGGGGCACTAAGACTATCAATAGAAGAGAGATGGTCTATAGCCTTTGGAGGGAGAAAGGGTTCTTAGAATCTCAAGATCTCTAAGATTTCAGTTCAGGAGGAATAAAAACAAGTGGGTGGGACCAGAGAGGATCTAGCAAAGGGCATGGCCAAGTTGCCTGATCCTGGGGACTGAACAGGGGGCAGGGGTGAGAGTGGGGGACATGGCCCTCAGAGGCCTGGGCACAGAGCAGAGGGCTTCTCGCAGATCCAGAAGTGTTCTTCACTACATTTGTTATCATTCCAGCCATCACCGGACAGTTCCACACAGTCCTCCTCTCCTTGATTGTTAGGTTCCCCTTCTTTCCAGAAGCTGTGAACACCATCAAAGCTATGAGTTCCCTCCCCGACCCAAAGCCAACTCCCCAACCCACCTTTGGACCAGCTGGTCCATGGCCTTTGGTAACAAATTTCTAAGAATCAGCTAGAGAGGATGGTGAATTCAGAGACAGGGTTTTCAAAATGTGGGTTCAAATACCACCTCCCTCAATCAGTGCTAGCAAAATAAAAATACAGATTCCTGGGCCCATACATAGACTTAGAGAATCAAATCCCCCACCCCACCATGGTGGACTCAGGACTCTGCATCTCAACCCACTTTTTCAGGTGATACTTTCCAACCCCAGAGTCTGAGCAACCCTGGCTTTAGGTGCAGGTCTCTTCCCTACCCTCCCACTCCCAGGCCATTGTCGCTGGCAAGTCACCTGAGATGTAAGTGGGTGTTGTCCACCCATTGCCAGGACCCTTCATTGTGTTTGTCACTGAGGCCGATCCAGGTGCTTTTATCATTTCTGATATCCCAAGATTTCAGGAATTTCTAGGGGTGGGGGAGGGGTGGGGTATCAGGAGGAAGATTGGTGAAGGCCACCCATCCCATGTCTGCCCACATTCTCATGGTCCCCTGCCTCCCACAGAAGTCTTTCTGTGTCCTAGACTGCATCCCCTACTTAAGTTGTATGCATTCACATGTGCATTAATGCTGTGGATGTGTGGAAATGTATTAATTTATTTCTCAATTCACTTATGTGTCAAGGGAAAAATTACTCTGAGTTTCCTTTCTTTACATACATAGACAGCACTTTTACATGACCTTCCCAAGTCCATCATGGTTTCTCCTCTAGGAAGCCTTCCCTGACTGCATCACACCCCAAACCTCCATCTCTCGAAGGGCAGAAGAGAGTGGCAGAAGGCTTTTTGTTGACCTGGCCCAGCCCAGACAGGAACCTTGCCTGGCATACCTGCTCCTCAGCATTGTTAATGACCACTAGCTGGGCCCTCATGTCCTCACAGGCAGAGACAGAAGCATCCCAGGTGCTCTGAATCTTGGAGAAGATATAACAGCTTCCCTGGAAGAAGTCCCAATTCCAGGGGCAGCGACGGCACAGGCCAGCTGGGGAGCAGGGACGAGGTTGGGACAGTTGGGGAGACAGGTTGCTAGGCTCCCAGGCCCCCAACACAGGCATCAGATATGGGAAATCCAGGGCCAGGCCCCTTTGTCCAGCTATCAGCTCAGTCTCCAAGAAACCCATGAGAAAGATCCCATTCTGCCCTGCCATTTTCAGAATGGCAGCCACGGGAGGTGAGCCTCAGCCCCACCTATGACCCCCCCAACTCCCTCCTGACCTTGATGTCTGAACCTTACTCAGGGTGGCATTCATCCTGCTCAGCTGATGGAGGATCTCCTCCAGGTCTGATTGCAAAACAACCACTGGAAGAAGAAGACTTCAGTTATTAAGCACCTACTGTGTGCTCGGTGCAGAGAGGGCCCCGTGATTTCTGCATCTCATGGTAACCGCAACAGCCCATTATACAAACAAGAAAAGTGAGCCTTAGGCAGTGACTTCCCAACATCCTGGCCCCCAGGACCGCACACAGGGATCCAATCTCCTCCCCCACTCCTGCCTGCCCTCTACCTCACAGCGGTGGCTCGTCCAAGGTCACGCAACTCAGAGCCCTTCCCATTCCAGAACCCAGCCTCCAACCCCTCACCCGGGCTGTGGCTCTCCTGATCATCCACCTCTCTTGGCAGGGATTGTTGGATCCTGGAGACTACAAAAGAGCAGAGAATTCCCCTTAATTGAGTGTCTACAGTATGTCTGATCCTGTGCCACCTTTGGTTTCAAGATCTGAGAACCTAACCCTCGCCCCACAAACCCACCTGGAAGAAAATGAGCTGCATTTCACAGATAAGGAAAAAGGCTCAGAGAGAGGTAGTAACCAGCCCACAGTCACACAGGAGATGACAAAGAGTCCAAATATCCCAGCCCTAGTGGTTTTGAGGACTGTGGAAAAGGGAAAAGACCAACCCAGAGGGAAAACCCCAAGAGGCTCAGGACTCCCAGCCCCTAGCCCCAAACTCACCTTGAATCAGGGTGATCAGCATGAGCATGAAGAGACCCAAAGAGATGAGGAGCAGTATCAGAAGCAGAGGGGCCCGGGTTAGACACTCTGTTACGGAATGGGCAGAGCTGGGAGCTAGGGACAGAACCTGCCTCAACCCACCCATGCTGGAGGTGGCCTCCCAGCTGCCCCCTTCCCCAAGTGCTTGCTCCTGAACCACCCATCCCCGTACCTGGCAAACTTCTTGAGCTCCTCGACAGCCCAGGGTCTTTCTCAGATGATCTCTGGCCTTGAAATATCTCCCTCTCCTCTGAACAGGACAGAATGTATTCATCTGAGCTTCAAAGCCCTAATGGAGACCATACCCTCTTCCCTCCTTGCAGGCTGGAGGACAGACCTGGACTCCCCCAGGACCCTGGAGCCCTGGCCTCCCCACCATTACCCCATAATGGGGGCTCAGCCTCATCAGGGCCACCTGGTTCCTTGGGGACACACATCTCTGCCATCCTCTTCTCCTCTCTGTTCTTCTTTCCAGCTCCTCCCTGGACTATGGTTTTTATAACCTCATGAATTTCCTCAACAGCCCCTCCAGGGGCTATTCCTCCCAAAGTCAGGAAGAAGAATGAGGAACTATGTGGGGACACCACTTCCTCTTGGAAAAGTTGCGGGTAGAGATGAAATGCCTGACACAGCTATGAGAGAAGTCATCTAGGGTGGGGCAGAAGCTTGAGGTCAATGCTAGTGTCAAAAGGCACTGCTCCAACCCCCACCCAATCCTGGGAACTTCGGCCCCACCTTATCAGAGCCTCAGTTTCCTCATCTGTAAAATGGGACAATTACTCTGCTTCATACTGTTAATGTGAAGTCTAATACAGTGCACTAGTAATGGTTATAAATTTCCTATCTCAATGATAAATACTCAGTAGTAATGGCACTTAGCACATACACACCCCAGAACCCTGTGCTGTCCATTCTACCTTGCTGCAACAAATAAAAAACCACAGGTGTGCTCCTGGTGGTCTTTGGTTGAGGAGCACTGACAGAAAAAGGTAGTTATTATCCTGCTTTAGAGATGAGGACAGAAATAGAGAAGGCAGAAACTGCCTGAGGTCACACCGCCTATAAGTGATGGGCTGGGAGTTAGAACCAGGCAGGTGGACCTCTGAGTCCCTGCTTAACCACTGCACGGAGCAGGTACCCTTTCCATTTTGTAATTACTATCTTGTAGAGAGTTTCTTTGAAACTATGTGTATCAAGTTTTGAATTTATTTATGTATGGACTCCTGATTTCCTATCTGATTCAGTCAGTTTTATGTTACTATCTTTAATTTTTTAAATATACTTTTATTATTGATTTCAGAGAGGAAGGGAGAGGGAGATAGAAACATCAAGGATGAGAGAGTATCATTGATAGGCTACCTCCTGCATGCCCCACACTGGGGATCGAGCCCACAATCCGGGCATGTGCCTTGACGGGGAATCGAATCATGACCTCCAGGTTCATAGGTTGATGCTCAACCATTGAGTCAAATCAGCTGGACACTATCTTTAATTTTAATCTAAAGTGAATTTCTTTGTCCAATGGTGGGGCAAAGGTGTAATGGCTACTATAAGGAGAAGTTCTCTTCAGACCAAAGAACAAAGCAGGCAACTCCATAGAAATAACAATTTATTATAGGATTATTTACTTACAGGAAGGTTAGGCTGGAGCAGAGCAGACAACCCAGCAGTCTGTGCAAATTATTCTTTACGTCCTAACCGGTTTGGCTCAGTGGATAGAGCGTCCACCTGCGGACTGAAAGGTCCCAGGTTCGATTCCGGTCAAGGGCATGTACTTTAGTTGCGGGCACATCCCCAGTAGGAGGTGTGCAGGAGGCAGCTGATTGGTGTTTCTCTCTCATCAATGTTTCTAACTCTTTATCCTTCTCCCTTTCTTTCTTTAAAAAATCAATAAAATATATTTAAGAAAAATATATTCTTTACTACCAGACCCCTGTCACAGTACTTTTTTATAGTATAACTCAGGTACTGATGATTGACAAGACAAAGGGACAAAGAATGCAGTAGTACCATACCTCCTGATGGTCTTGTGACAGGTGATTTCTTAAATCAGTACTATCACCAGTTTGATATTTATCTGTTGTCATGCCATTGTGGCCACTACTAACAAAATTTTATGGCTACATTTTAAAGAACACATATAATCATCAACTAGAAGGCTTTGATGTGCTTGTTAAGGATAGTGAAGTTGATCACAGCATGAAACTTAAAAATGAAATGAAATCTGGATGCAGAGATGGAGTTGGTTTTGTTCACATCTAAATCTATGTACTCTATAGACAGCATATAATTAGGTCATTTTTATCCATTCTGTCAATCTCTGCCTTTGAATTGGAGAGTTTAATCCATTTATATTTAATGTAATTACTGATAAGGAAAGGTTTATATCTGCCATTTTGCTATTTGGTTTTTATATCCCCTACTAGAGGCCCGGTGCATGAAATTCGTGCATGGGTAGGGTCCTAGGCCTGGCTGGCGATCAGAGGCGATTGAGGCCTTCTGGCTGCCAGCTGCTGGCCCGGGCCTTCCTTTCTTCTATGCCATCCCCTAGTGGTCAGTGCAAGTCATAGCGAGTGATCGAACTCCTAGTCTCCCGGTCAAATTCCCAAGGGGACAATTTGCATATTAGGCTTTTATGTATATAGATATCTTTTTCTTCTTCAGTTCCTCCATTACTATCTTCTTTTGTATTAAATAAATATTTTCTAGTGTGTCATTTAAATTCTCTTATTTATTTTACTATATATTTTTTAATTATTTCCTTAGGGTTTGTCCTGGGATTACTTTTAACATCTTAATTTATAACAATCTAGTTAATATTAATAACAACTTACTTTTAATAGTATGCAAAACTTTGCTCCTATATAGTTTCATTTCTCCCCACCCTTTATGCTGCTTTTATCACAAATTACATCTTTATACATGTGTGCTCATCAACTTTGGTTTCTAATTATTGCATTATACAGTTGTCTTTTAAATCATATGGGGGAGGAAGGAATAACAAACAAAAATGTTTTATATTTACTTGTGTAGTTACCTTTATTGGTACTTTATATTTCTTCATGTAGATTTGCATTATTGTCTAGATTCAGATTTCATCCTGAAAGACTCCATTCATTTCTTTTATTGGTAAAATACACATAACATAAAACTTACCATTTAAACTATACAGTTCAGTAGCATTTAGTACATTCATATGGTTGTAAATGTTGTGCAGCCATCAGTAGCTAGTTCCAGAACATTTTCATCACCCCAAAAGGAAACCTCATATCATTTAAACAGTTGCTCCACATTCTCACCTTCCTCCAGAGTCTAAAAACCTAATCTGTTTTGTCTCTATCAATTGACTTATTTTGTATATTTCATACAAATGGAATCATACAATACCCTT
Source organism: Myotis lucifugus (assembly GCF_000147115.1). NCBI lineage: Eukaryota > Metazoa > Chordata > Mammalia > Chiroptera > Vespertilionidae > Myotis > Myotis lucifugus. The sequence continues at coordinate 282,727 of NW_005871434.1, read as the reverse complement.
TGTGTCTGGCTTCTTTCATTTAGCATAGTGTTTTCAAGGTTCATCAATGTTGTCACAGTACTTTATTCCTTTCTATGGCTGAATAATGTCATTTTTCTGGATATGGAATTCTTGGTTGACAGTTTTTTTCTTTCAGCATTTCATATATGTCTTCCCACTCACTGCCTTCTGGCCTCTGAGCCCTACTGGAGACCAGACCCTCTTCCCACCTTGCAGGCTGGAGGCCAGACCTGGACTCCCCCAGGACTCTGGAGCCCTGCCCTCCCCATTACCCCAGAATGAGGGTTCAGCCTCATCAGAGCCACCTGGTTCCTTGTGTGAGAATAAACAAGTGATCTTTTCTGTCAAAGAAGTTTAGACAGCCGCCATTTTGGCTCACGTGACTTGGCAGCCACCATGTTGGCCGAATGACTTGCAGCTCCCCTAGGGGCCGCCATCTTGAAATGTCAAAGGTCAACCCCTTCCTTTGAATTAGCCAATTGTGAAAGACTGTGAGCCTGAGCTCCAATCAAGAGTAAGGGACTGGGGGCGGGGGGGGGGGAGACATATGTAATACTCTTTGTAATACTTTAAGCAATAAAACAAAATAAAAAATAAATAAATAAATAAATAAATAAATAAAAAGAAAATAAGATTTCCTCTTCACTTTTGGGCTCAAAAACAAGAAGTACCAAATTTGCTTAAAACTGAAAATCTCACCAGACATTCTCTGTAATTGACTGTCAATTGAGTCTGGGAGAGAAGAGAAAGGGTCAGGCAATAGGCAATTTTCTCTGCTGAATTTCCACCCCTGAACGTTATCTTCCAGAAACAAAAGCCCAGTCTTTCCAGCTTGCCCAGGACTCTCTGAGCCGTCCTGATCCCTCAGACACGCCCTGGATGCATCTCCACTATGCCAGGACTTCACTCCACTTCCACGGTTTACTGATGCGGCCAAGCACAGCCATGTTGCTCAGAGAAGAAAAGAGCATAGTCTTCTTAGAGGCACTCTGTGATTTCTCCTGCAGCTGCATGCTCTCTATCCTCTCTCATTCCATCTCATGGAACCAGGAAGTTACAGTAGTGCTACTCAAATCAAATGTCGCATACAACATAGTTTTATGACAAACCTCCAAATTTCTACAAGCAAAAGCACAAAAGAAAACTTACAGATTGACAAATAATTGTAATTGTGGTGATATATGCATCATTTGGGCTGTGTTACTTCTTTTGATAAATCAGAAACAGCCTCCTAGAAGGTGGGCCAGGGGCAGGGTTTAGGGGATATTAGTAACTGGGCCCCCTGACCTTCAACCAAACTCAGACATTTCCCACTACCATTTGCCTCTGTGCCCTGTATACATGACCCATAACTTAATGCTAGAAAAGGCTGAATCAAATATGCCCAAGACAGCTTTTTTTAATTTTTTTTCTTTATTGATCCAAGACATCTTTTGATTAGTGTTTACTCCTTATCTAGAATCATCAGGTATACAGTAATCTGTTTTTCTATGTTTTTAATTTGATTTGGCTGCTGTGAGACTTACATGTATTTTCTTAGGTACAGAAAGTTCACGGATTGCATTTTAATGCTGAAATTGCTGTTGCACTAATAGATCCTCCTAGGGGTGTTGGAGAATGCTGGTGAAGAGAGACAGATATCAAGTCATTTCTTTTTCTTGTGTCATCTTAAACTTTTGGAAGAGCAAAGTGAGAGTTATTGCTATGGATGTAGTTTCTTCATCTTCATTACAGTATCATCATACATCTGATGCCTCTATGTGGTTATTTTATTAAATGTGTTTTTACTAAAACTAATAAATTGATACTTTGAGGAAAAAAAAGAGTAAGGGACTCACCCAGCCAGTGTGGCCAGTGGTTGAGCATCAACCTGTGAACCAGGAGGTCACGGTTCTATTTCCGGTCAGGGCACATGCCCGGGTTGACAGCTTGATTCCAAGTGTGAGGCGTGCAAGAGGCAGCCGATCAATGATTTTTTTCTCATCACTGATGTTTCTATCTCTCTCTCCCTCTCTGAAATCAATAAAAATATTTTTTTAAAAAAAAGCCCTAGCCAGTTTGGCTCAGTGGATAGAGCAACGGCCTGTGGACTGAAGAGTCCCAGGTTCAATTCCAGTCAAGGGCACATGCCTGGGTTGCGGGCTAGGTCCCTGGTAGGGAGCATGCAGGAGGCAGCCGATCAATGACTCTCATCATTGATGTTTCTATCTCTCTCACTTCCTCTCCTTTCCTCTCTGAAAGCAATAAAAATATTTTTTTTCAAAAATAAATAAAAAAGAGTAAGGGACAGCTCACGTGCATCAGGTTTATAAAGCCGAGCAGACTGCCTGTTCAGTGTGCGGTGCTTCCAAACCATGTGCGTGCGCACCCTCCTGCAGGAGTAAAGATATTTGCCTTGCTGCCTGGCTCCCGAGTGTGCTTTGTGTTCTACCAGGACCCCTGAATCTGAGGATTCGCCTTGTTTCTAACACTTGGGGACACACATCTCTGCCATCCTCTTCTCCTCTCTGTTCTTCTGTCCAGCTCCTCCCTGGACTATGGTTTTTATAATCTCATGTATTGCCCTCAGCAGCCCCTCCTCAGGTCCATTCCCCCAAACTTAGGAAGAAGAATGAGAAACTATGTGGGGACCCCACTTCCTCTCAGAAAATTGGGGTAGAGATGAAATGCCTGACACAGCTATGAGAGAAGTCATCTAGGGTGGGGCTGAAGCTTGAGGTCTATGCTGGTGTCAGAAGGCACTGCTCCAACCCCCACCCAATCCTGGGAACTTCGGCCCCACCTTATCAGAGCCTCAGTTTCCTCAGTGAAAAATAAGCTGTTAATCTTGTTAAGGATCACTTGTACATGATGAGACACTTCTCTCTTGCTGCTTTCAAGATTCTTTCTTTGTCTTTGATGATTAGGTATCTAAGTGTAGACCCTTTTCAGTTTATCCTACTTGAAATTCTTTGTAGCCTAACACTTTCATCAAATTTTCAGTTTTCAGCCATTACTTCTTCAAGTATTCTGTCTTTCTCTTTTCATTCCTCCTCTCCTTCTGATACTCACATTATGCATATGTTGATATGCTTGATGGTGTCCTTCAAGTCTCTGAATCTCTGCTAATTTTTCTTTATTTTCTTTTTCTGTTCCTCAGACTGAATCATCTCAATGGACCTATGTTCAATTTTTACTGGTTCTTGAGAGCTAAAATGGCAGCGGTATAGACGGACGTGTCCCGTGCCTTGTCCTGGAGCAGATAGGGTGAGCAGCTGAAACAAGGAACATCCAGCCCGAATAGGCAGAGTAGATTCAGCTGGGAGACAGTTTGCAGCTGGGAAAGGCAGAGGCCTCCTGGAGAAAGGGGACTGTTGGAGACTGCCGGATGGGGCTCCCCTAACCAGGCAGCCTCCACTGCTGCTGAAATCTCTCCCGGAATGCTGGCTCAGCCGCGGAGACCACGCCATCTTGAGTGGTTGTTATCGGAAGCGTATACATCCAGAAATCCTGCAACCACGGCATCCAGGGATTACCTACTAACTCAGAAACACCAGATCTCAAGCAGCGCGAATACGTGGACTCAGAGGAGCCCTGCTCCTCCTCACGGAAAGGTCAGATTTCGCCTAGATAAAGATGCGGTTTGCAATTCAAGTTGGAGAGAGGAATGCACGCGGGGGTAGTTTGCCCCCCACAAAGTCCGTGGGCCGTTGGGGCCAGCGTGATCCGCGAGTGTGGAAGGGGTCCCACAGGGCTGCTGGCAGAAGGGAACTCTAAAAATAAGCCCATAGCTGGACTGGATGCAAAAAGGCAGCATCGGATTTTGCCAGTGTACCGGCTGCTTAGTGCCAGGGGAGAGAGGACGTGCGGAAGAGACTGCACACAGAGCTGGACAGTGGAGGGTTGCGAATTCGCACACCTTCTCAGGCTCTTCTTTTTTTCTCTCCCCCTTAAATCTTTTCATTTGATTATTAAACCCAATACATAGGATCGCCCAATTGGGGTCACTCACAGAGACTGCAGGGGAAAGTTGTTTTTGTGGAACCTGGGAAACAGAGCAGGGAGTAATGATCAAAGAACCAGCTCTGGGCAGTTGACTCTCCCAAATCAGTATTAAGTGCGATAGGGAAAACAAAAACCTAACTACTGGCTAGAGAGGACTTATAGCCTCGGAGGTCAATCCAGAAACACTGCCACCCAGGGGCTGAACCACAAACTGTCTCTTCTGTAAACACAAATAAAGGCAGTCTGGGAAACAAATACAGCCTGCTTTAAAATCAGGACTGTGGTTTACAACACAGAGGAACAGTGTATCGCAGGGAACTTCAACATTCTCCTGAATACCTGACAGGACTAAGTCGTGCCACACAGAAGAGTAGACATGAAGGACCTTCACTACTACACATTTTTATTTTTATTTTCACCTTTTAATTAAGAAACTAATTTTTTTCTTTTTTTATCACCTGATTTTACCTTTTTAATTACTACCTTTTTCTTTTTAACCAGTATTATTACTACTACCATTTTACCTTCTTTTTAAGTGTCATTTTATTTTCTCTTTATTTTATTTTGGGATTAGTGTTCTACGTTCTATTTTCATCTTTCCTTTAGCATCATTTTTCTCTACCTCAACTTTACCTTTCTGCCAAAACTCTCTTCCTCACTTTTCCCCTTTTGTTGTCCTATTTCTCTTACCCTATTCCTGCTTTAGATTTTCCCTATTCCTTCTTTTTACCCCCGTTAAAAGTTCACCCTACTTATGTATCTAATTTCCAATCCCCTGCTCTAAATCCATATACACCTCTCTCTTATCTTTCTTCATTATCCAAATTTTTTTCTCTCTGTCATTTTGTTGTTGTTTGCTTGATTGTTGAGTATATTGGGTTTTTTATGCTTGTTTGTGAGATTGTTTTGCTTTTGCTTTTTATTTGTTTGTTGGTTTTTTTCCCCGGTTATTTTTTTGCTCCTGTTTTCCCTCGCCTCACTTAATATTAGTTGTTGTTTGTAGATTGTATTCATCTCCAGGGATCTGTTGCTAGAATTTGTTGGGATTAGTGGCTGTTCTATTGGAGTTTTCTCCTCATATAAATAGTTTCTTCCCCTCTTCTATTTCCTTCCCTTTCTTTTCTCTCTTACTTTTTTTTCCTTTTCCCAATTTCATTTTTGCACTCCTTTTTTTTTCTTTTTCTCTTCTTTCTTCCTTATCCCCTAATTCTCTTTGCTCTGGTGGTCACCTTTATTTGGGGTTGTTAGTATCGTGAATACATTTGTGTTCAGTGCATTGTGCCTTGTTGTGTTGTATTTTGTGCCTTTAAATCAACACAGCAGAAAGAGAACTACATAACCAAACACCTGGAGAAGAGAGATCATGGGGAGACAAAGAAACAGCCTGCATATGAAAGAAAAACAGGCATCACCAGAAAAGGAAGTAAATGAAATGGAGGCAATGGAGGCAAGCAACGTGTCAGAGAAAGAATTCAGAGAAATGGTCATAAGGTGGATGAAAAGAATGGAATACAAATTCAACAATATGTGTAAGAACCAAGAGGAAATGAAGAAGACCCAAGAAGAAATGAAAAATGACATCACTGCTATAAAGAACTCAATAGAAAGCATCAACAGTAGACTAGAAGAAGCAGAGGACTGCATCAGTGAGTTAGAAGACAAGGTAGGAAAAAATACCCAAGCAGAGCAGCTTCTAGGAAAAAAAAATTAAAAAACGGGAGGAGAGCCTAAGAGAACTTTGGGACAACACGAAACAAAACAACATCCGCATAATAGGGGTGCCAGAAGGAGAGGAAACTGAGCAAGGAATAGAAAACCTGTTTGAAAAAATAATGACAAAAAACTTCCCTGATATAGGGAAGAAAAAACTCACACAAATCCAAGAAGCTCACAGAGTCCCAAACAAAATGAACCCCAAAAGACCAATGCCAAGGCACATTATAATTAAATTGGCAAACACCAACGACAAAGCAAGAATCTTAAAAGCAGCCAGAGAGAGACAGAAAGTTACCTACAAAGAATCCCCCATCAGACTAGCGACTGGTTTCTCAACAGAAACACATCAGGCAAGAAGGGAATGGAATGAAATATACAAAGTCATACAAAGGAAGGGTCTGAATCAAAGAATACTGTACCCAGCAAGGCTATCCATCAAAATTGAGGATGAAATCAGGAGCTTCACAGACAAAAAAAGGACTACAGGAGTTTATTACCACCAAACCAGCAATGCAAGAAATGCTAAAGGGTCTGCTGTAAAAAGAAGAAACAGGAAACAAAGAAAAAAAAACAGGGGTAAAGAATAAAAATGGCGACAAACAAGTATCTATCAATAATAACTTTAAATGTAAATGGATTAAATGCCCCAATCAAAAGACATAGGGTAACTGAGTGGATAAGAAAACATGATCCATATATCTGCTGTCTACAGGAAACCCACCTCAAAAAAAAAAAGATGCACACAGACTGATGGTGAAGGGATGGACAAAGGTTTTTCAGAGGAATGGAAACGGGAAAAAAAGCTGGGGTAGCAATACTTATATCTGACAAATTAGATCTCAAATTGAAGGACATAAAAAGAGATAAGGAAGGCCACTTCATAATACTAAAGGGAGCAATCCAACAAGAAGAAATAACTCTGGTAAACATATACGCACCCAATATAGGAGCACCCAAATACATAAGAAAACTTCTGGAGGAGATCAAGGGAGAGATTGACAGCAATACAATCATAGTAGGGGACTTTAACACCCCACTATCACCATTGGACAAATCCTCTAAACAAAAAATCAGCAAAGAAACATCAATCCTAAATGACTCACTAGATCAGATGGAATTAATTAACATCTTCAGAACATTTCACCCCAAAGCCACAGAATATACATTCTTCTCAAGTGCACATGGGTCATTTTCAAAGATAGACCATATATTGGGTCACAGGCAAAGTCTTTTTAAATTCAAGAAGATAGAAATCATATCAAGCATCTTCTCAGATCACAATGGCATAAAACTGGAAATCAACTACAATAAAAACAATCCACAAAATCAACATTAAACAATGACTGGGTTACCAGAGAGATCAAAGAAGAAATAAAAAACATCATGGCAACAAACGACAATGAAAACACAACAATCCAAAACCTATGGGACACAGCGAAAGCAGTCTTGAGAGGGAAGTTCATAGCTTTACAAGCCTACTGCAAAAAAACAAGAAACAATGATAATAAATTACCTAACCCTAAAACTCAAAGAGCTAGAAAGAGAGCAACAAGAAAAGCCCAGTGTAAGCAGAAGGAAGGAAATAATAAAGATCAGAGCAGAAATAAATGACATAGAGACCAAAAAAACAATACAAAAGATCAACAAAACCAAGAGCAGGTTCTTTGAAAGGATAAACAAGATTGATGAACCTCTAGCCAGGCTCACCAAGAAACAAAAAGAGAGGACCCAAATAAACAAAATCAGAAATGAAAGAGGAGAAATAACAACGGACCCCACTGAAATACAAATGATTGTTAAAAAATACTATGAACAACTCTACTCCAACAAACTAGACAACCTAGAGGAAATGGACATATTCCTAGAAAAATACAACCTTCCAAAACTTAATCAGGAAGAATCCAAAAATCTGAATAGGCCAATAACTATGGAAGAAATTGAAGCAGTCATCAAAAAGCTTCAGCAAACAAAAGCCCGGGGCCAGATGGCTTCACAGGGGAGTTTTACCAAACATTCAAGGAAGAACTAAAACCTATCCTCCTCAGACTATTCCAAAAATTTCAAGAGGAAGGAACACTTGCAAGCTCATTCTATGAAGCCAGCATCACCCTAATACCAAAACCAGATAAAGACAACACAATGAAAGGGAATTACAGGCCAATATCCCTCATGAACATAGATGCCAAAATCCTCAACAAAATCCTAGCAAATCGGATCCAGCAATACATCAGAAAGATCATACACCATGACCAAGTAGGTTTTATCCCAGGGATGCAAGGATGGTACAATATCTGCAAATCAATGAACGTAATACATCACATAAACAAATTGAAAGATAAAAACCACATAGTCATATCAATTGATGCAGAAAAAGCATTTGACAAAATCCAACACCCTTTCTTGATAAAAACTCTCAGCAAGGTAGGAATAGAAGGATCATATCTCAACATAATAAAAGCCATATATGACAAACCCACAGCCAACATCATAATCAATGGGCAAAAACTAAAACCATTTCCCCTAAGAACAGGAACAAGACAGGGATGCCCCCTCTCACCACTCCTGTTCAACATAGTATTGGGAGTACTAGCCGTTGCGATCAAACAAGAAGAAGAAATAAAAGGCATCCAAATTGGAAAAGAAGAAGTAAAACTGTCATTATTTGCAGATGACATGATACTGTACATAGAGAACCCTAAAGACTCTATCAAAAAATTATTAGACTTAATAAATGAATTTGGCAATGTAGCAGGATACAAAATTAAAGCCAAGAAATCTATGGCATTTCTTTACACCAATAGTGAACTTGCAGAAAGTGGACTAAGAAAGCAATCCCATTTACCATCGCACCAAAAAAATTAAGATACCTAGGAATAAACTTAACTAAGGAGGTAAAAGACATATGCGAAAAACTACAGGACACTGAAAAAAGAGATAGAGAAAGACAAAAACAGATGGAAGAACATACTGTGCTCATGGATTGGTAGAATCAACATCATCAAAATGTCCATACTACCCAAAGCAATCTATAGATTCAATGCAATCCCCATCAAATTACCAACGGCATATTTCACAGATCTAGAACGAACATTCCAAAAATTCATCTGGAATAAAAAATAGACCTCAAATGGCTGCAGCAATACTGAGATAGAAGAACAAAGTAGGTGGGATCAATACCAGATATCAAGCTGTATTACAAAGCCACTGTTCTTAAAACAGCTTGGTACTGGCACAAGAACAGACATATAGATCAATGGAACAGAATAGAGAACCCAGAAATCGACCCAAACCACTATGCCCAATTAATATTCGACAAAGGAGGCAAGAGCATACAATGGAGTCAAGAGAGTCTCTTCAATAAATGGTGTTTGGAAAATTGGACAGATACATGCAAAAAGATGAAACTAGACCACCAACTTACACCACACACAAAAATAAACTCAAAATGGATAAAAGACAAACGTAAGACGGGAAACCATAAAAATACTAGAGGAATCCACAGGCAGCGAAATCGCAAACATATGCCGGAGGAATTTCTTCTCTGATACTGCTCCTAGGGCAATGGAAACTAAAGAGAAAATAAATAAATAAATGGGACTACATCAAAATAAAAAGCTTTTGCACAGCAAAGGAAACCATCAACAAAACAACAAGAAGGCCCACTGCATGGGAGAACATATTTGCCAATGATATCACCGATAAGGGTTTAATCTCCAACATTTACAGGGAACTTATGCAACTTAACAATAGGAAGATAAACAATCCAATCAAAAAATGGGCAACGGACCTAGATAGACACTTTTCGAAAGAGGACATACAGAAGGCCAAAAGACATATGAAAACATGCTCAAAGTCATTAATTATACGAGAGATGCAAATCAAAACGACAATGCGGTATCATCTCACACATGTCAGAATGGCTATCATCAACAAATCAATAAACAAGTGTTGGAGAGGATGTGGAGAAAAAGGAACCCTTCTGCACTGCTGGTGGGAATGCAGACTGGTGCAGCCACTGTGGAGAACAGTATGGAGTTTCCTCAAAAAACTAAAAATGGAACTCCCATTTGACCCAATGATCCCACTTCTAGGAATATATCCCAAGAAGCCAGAAACACCAATCATAAAGGATATATGCACCCCTATGTTCATAGCAGCACAATTCACCATAGCTAAAATTTGGAAACAGCCTAAGTGCCCATCAGCAGAAGAGTGGATTAAAAAACCATGGTACATCTACACAATTGAATACTATGCTGCGGTAAAAAAGAAGGAACTCTTGCCATTTGCAACAGCATGGATGGAACTGGAAAGCATTATGCTAAGTTAAATAAGCCAGTCAGAGAAAGATAAATACCACATGATCTCACTCATTTGTGGAATATAGAGAACAACATAGACTGATGAACAGGGACAGATCCAAAGACAGAGAAACATCGATCAGACTATCAATCCCCAGAGGGAAAGTAGGGGAGGGTGGGGTAAGGGGAAGAGATCAACCAAAGGACTTGTATGCGTGCATATAAGCCAAACCAATGGACATGAACAACAGGGTGATGAGAGCATGAGTTAGGGGGGGGGAGGTTGGGGGTTAATGGGGGGGATGAGGACACACTTGTAATACCTTAACCAATAAAGAAATTAAAGATTAAAAAAAATAAAAATAAATTTAAAAAATTTTACTGGTTCTTTCTTCTGCCTGAACAAATCTATTGGACTCTAGTAAAATTTTTATTTCAGTTATTGTACTATACAACTCCAGAATTTCTATATGGTTTATTTTTATAATTTCTCTCTTTATTGATATTCTCTATTTGGTGACATTGTTCTCAGACTTTTCTTTAATTCTTTAGAAAAGATTTCCTTTAAGGCCCTGAGCAGCCCCACCACCACTGCTGACCTAGTAACCATCACACCCTTGGAGAAGCCACAGCTGTTGCAGCTGGCCCCAGTCACCATCACCACAACCATGAGCAGCAAGACCAATATCCAACAGCTGCTTACCGCCCCGACCCTCAGTGCTGTCAACACCAGCCCAGCACCACAGGCAGCAGCACAGAGAGTGGTGGCCTGTGAAACCTCACATCAGCACACTTGTGGACAGGGACAAAAGGGTCATCACAAAGAAGGTTTGAGGAACAGTAAAATGGTTTAATGTAAGAAACAGATGTGGTTTCATCAACAGGAATGACACCAAGGAAGATGTATTTGTGTACCAGACTGCCATAAAGAAGAATGAACCCAGGAATTACCATTGCAGTGTAGAAGATGTAGAGGATTTGTTGAAGGAGAAAAGGTTGTGGAGGCAGCAAATGTTACAAGCCCTGGTGGAGTTCCAGTGCAAGGCAATAAATATGCAGCAGACTGTAACCATTATAGATACTGTCCATGTTGCAGGGGTCCTCCACGCAATTACAAGCAGAATTACCAGAATAGTGAGAGTGGGAAAAGAATGAAGGATCAGGACTGAGTTCCCTCCCCCTTTGCCGCCAGTCCACAGACCCTGGCCTGGCCTGGCGGGGCAATGCTGGGTGAGCATTAGGGCCTGCGGGCGCACTGACCAGGAGCTGGAAGCAGCAGCCACGCCGGCGTGAGTGGCTGGCAGAGGCAGAGGTCGCATGGGGTGGCCCTCCTTGCTCAGCATTATGGAGCCAAGCTTTTTGAGAGAACAAGAGCTGTTCAAAAAAATGAGCACTTTCCACTTTTGTAGTATGTTCAGTATCTTCTGAGTCATCAACATCATCATCATCGAAGAAGAAGAAAGCAAAACTAGAACATGGAGGATCATCAGGCTCTGAACTGGTCTGTCTCGCTGGGACTAGTGATACCTAAATAATAATAAACACACTGAACATCCAGGTCTTGGTTTCTGAATTCCATACTATACTTAAAACCAACCAGGGTATGTGGCGTGATCGTGATTTAATTCATTTTTTCCATATAGATCTACAACTGTCCCAGCAACATTTATTGGATTGTTTAACTGCTCCACAATGATCTGCTGTGTCAAGTCTGCATGAAATAAAATTTCCAGTATGCTTGGATTTGTTTAAAAAACAACAAAAAAAAACAAAAACCAACCAGTCTAGGCCTAGAAAAGCAGCAAAACCAGATGGGTGACACCAAGACCAGCTGCAATGACTAACAACCCCACCTATCAATGGAGACCACAACCCTGAAGGAGCACACCTCGAAAACTGATGAATGTTCTGCTGAAACCCTCCCCTAAGGCCTCCCCTAAGATTCCTGCCTGCAAGAGACATAAAAACCTCAAGACAAAGGACCCAGTTGTGCTCTCCTTCCAGGAGCACGCCCACACCTCCTCCCACCCCATCTTCCCCCACAGGCATGCATCTCCTAAACTCTAAGGGACCCCACGAGGTTTGTAACCTGGGCAGCAATGGGAAACAGCAGTTCATCCCAGATAAACCCTCTGAACCTGTCCCCAAGGCCCCTTTTCTCTGACTTCCCAGAGAGCCAAGCAGATCAATCTACTAGCCTCATTTCCCCAGCCCTTTCTTGTTTCACTGTCATCAGCTTTAATAAACGTCCTCTAAAATTCACCTTGACTCATGAAATTTTTCCTGCAACAAGTCAAGAACCCACACACTACAGGCTGGCCCTAGGTAGACCCATTCAGGAGCAGATTCCCTTTCCAGTAACACCAGGACCTCTCGTAGATAAATGGGAACACACAGACACACACACACAAATATTTCTCTATAGTTTTTTTCTAGCATATTTTATTTATTTTTATTGTTGAGTGTGTTAGGTCTGATCGAATAATTGAAGGGACACACCCTCCCCTGGAAACTGACCTTTATATCACTTCAGAACCGACATTCCCTTTTGCTTAGCACTTGCTAAGACCACATTCCACTTGCTAAGACCATTATCTTTCCCCTCAGGACCTGCCCAGAGAATTCTCCACCCAGAAAAAGCCTGCCTAGAGTCCTTTAAAATCTCTGAGTCCCTATCCCTGGGTGCTGGGGCCATTTTGGGGCTCAGCCCATCAGGCTTTCCAGAGGACCTAATAAATTCATAATTCTTTATCCCTTTTGGCCTCGTGCGTTCCTCCTTCGGTGACCCTAACAGAGAGTATTACAAATGTCCCCTATTTTCTCCCCTTTGCCCTCCTCCACCTGGTTCCTGTCCCACCCCAAGCCTTCATAACACTATTGTCTGTGTCCATGGGCTATGCATATAAATTCTTTGGTTAATCTCTCCCCATCCACCCATCCACATCCACCTGCCCTCTGAAATTCATCAGTCTGGTCCAAGTTTCTATGTCTTTGGATCTATTTTATTTTGTTTATTATTTTGTTTATTATATTCCACATATGAGTGAGATCAAATGACACTTATCTTTCTCTGACTGGCTTATTTCACTTAGCATAATACTCTCCAGGTCCCTCCATGCTGTCTCAAAGGATGAGATCCATCTTTTTACAGCTACATAGTATTCCATTGTGTAAATGTAACACAGGTTTTTTTATCCACTCATCTACTGATGGGCACTAGGGCTGTTTCCAGATCTTAGCTATTGTAAATAACGCTGCTAGGAACATAGGAGTACATATATTCTTTCTAATTGGTGTTTTGGGATTTTTAGGATATATTCCCAGAAGTGGGATCACTAGATCAAACAGCAGTTCTATATTTAATTTTTTGAGGAATCTCCATACTGTTTCCATAGTGGCTGCACCAGTCTGTATTCCTACCAGCAGTGTACTAGGGTTCCCTTTCCCCCATATCCTCATCAGCATTTATTTTTTTGTTGATTTATTGATAGTAGCCATTCTGGCAGGTGTGCGGTGATATCTTATTGTGGTTTTGATTTGTATCTTTCTGATGATTAGTGATGTTGAGCATTGTTTCATATGTCTATTGGCCATCTCTATGTCCTCTTCGGAGAAGCATCTATTCAAGCCCTTTGCCCATTTTTTAAATTGTTTGTCTCCCTGGTGTTGAGTTGTATGAGTTCTGTTTATTTTGGAAATTAACCCCTTAGTAGATGTATCATTGGCAAATATGTTCCCCCATACAGTGGGTTCCCTTTTCATTTTGAGGATGGTTTATTTTGCTGTGCAGAAGCTTTTTATTTTGATATATTCCCATTTGTTTATTTTTTCCTTTGTTTCTCTTGCTTTAGGAGATATATCGGTGAAAATTCTGCTACATGAGATGTCTGAGATTTTATTGCCTATGTTTTCTTCTAGGTTTTTTATAGTTTTGCAACTAACATTTGTCTTTAATACATTTTGCATTTATTCTTGTGTATGGTGTAAGTTGGTGGTCTAATTTCATTTTTTTTTGCATGCACCTGTCCAATTTTTCCAACACCATATATTGAAGAAACTATCTTTATTCCATTGTTTGCTCTTGCCTCCTTTGTCAAATATTGACCATAGTGGCAGGGGTCAATTTCTGGGGTCTTTGTTCTGTGCTAGTAGCAGGCTGTTTTCATTAGAATGTCTTTGCAGTAGAGTTTGAGATCTGTATTGTGATCCCTCCAACCTTTTTCTTCATTATCAAGGCTGCTGTTGCTATTTGGGGTCTTTTTTGTTTTCATATAAATATTTGGAGTATTTGTCTAGATCTGTGAAGAATGCTGATGATATTTTAGATTATAGATTGCATTCAATCTATAGGTTGCTTTGGGTAGTATGGACATTTTAATGATATTAATTTTTCCAATCCATGAACACGGTATATGCTTCCATTTGTTTATATCTTCCTCTATTTATTTTTTCAATTTCCTATAGTTTTCCAAGTACAGGTCTTTTATCTACTTGGCTAAGTTTATTTCTAGATATCTTTTTGTTGTTGTTGCAATGGTAAGTGGGGTTTGTTTTGTTTTTAGTTTCTATTTCTGAGAGTTATTGGTGTGTAAAAATAACCTATTTCTGAATATTAATTATGTATCCTGCTACTTTGTCAAATTCAATTATTAGATCTAGTAGGGTTATTTTTTTTTTTTTGGTGGAGTCTTTAGGGTTTCCTATGTACAATATCAGTTTTACTTCCTTCTTTTCAATTTGGATGCCTTTTATGTTTTTTTCTTATCTGATCACTGTGGCTAGAACATCCAGTACTATGTTGAATAAGAGTGATGAAAGTGGACATTCCTCTCTTGTTCCTGTTCTTAGGGGTAATTGTTTTAGTTTTTGCCCATTGAGTATGATGTTGGCTGTAGGTTTGTCATTATATTGAGGTATGATCCCTCTGTTTCCACTTTGCTGAAAGTTTTTATCAAAAATGGGTCTTGGATTTTGTCAAATGCTTTTTCTACATCTATTGATATTATTGTGTGACTTTTATCCTTCATTTTGTTTATGTGATGTATCACATTTATTGATTTGTGAATATTGCACCAGCCTTGCATTCTCAGAATAAATCCCACTTGGTCATGGTATATGATCTTTTTCATATATTGCTGGATGTGATTTGCTAATATTTCGTTGAGGATTTTAGCATCTATGTTCATCAGGGATATTGGTCTGTAATTCTCTTTCTTTGTAGTATCTTCATCTGGTTTTGGAATTAGGATAATGCTGGCCTCCTAAAAAGAGCTCGGATTTTTTAATAGTTTGAGGAAGATAGGTGTTAGCTCTTCTTTGAATGTTTGGTAAAACTTGCCTGTAAATTCGTCCGATACAGAACTTTTGTTTGCTGGGAGTTTTTTTATTACTGCTTCAATTTCATTAGTTATCTCTATATATATGTTTAAGAGCATGAGTTTACACCAACACTTTTAATTAAATACAATAGAGTTCATTGTAATTTTTTCTCTATTCATCTTTGTAACATCCTTCTCTAATGGTGAAAATCCTGAATCAAT
Organism: Myotis lucifugus; assembly: GCF_000147115.1. NCBI lineage: Eukaryota > Metazoa > Chordata > Mammalia > Chiroptera > Vespertilionidae > Myotis > Myotis lucifugus. The sequence continues at coordinate 267,186 of NW_005871434.1, read as the reverse complement.
CCCCCTGTATATAACCAATCTCCTTTTTCATCACCATCCCCTACCTTGTGTGGATACCACCTCACTGTGCTTGGACATTGCGCTCTCCCACTAGGCAGACGACCCCCATACTGTTATCCTTCTTACCTCATTTGTGATCTCACAGCCCATAGTAGTAGACCATCCTCTCATGTGGATGCTCTCCTCACAAGAACTGGACTCCAATACCATTGTGAACACTTATTTACTCTAACCCTAATGGTCTCTCCATCCATGCAAGCCCACCCATACTCAGAGCCAGAGTCCGCCTGTTTCTTGGTATGGAAGCTGCCACTGTTCTTGGCTCATTTTATCTCTGAAATCCATCTCATTAAGGCTTCCTTGCATTCATCATCTTAACTAGCCCTGATGTAAAGCATGGATTTTCCTCTGGTTTTTTCTACTTGTCACCATGGAAGTGAGGGTCTTTGTGGTCCTTCTACATTCCAGGGGTGGGCAAACTTTTTGACTCGAGGGCCACAATGGGTTCTTAAACTGGACCGGAGGGCCGGAACAAAAGCATGGATGGAGTGTTTGTGTGAACTAATATAAATTCAAAGTAAACATCATTACATAAAAGGGTACGGTCTTTTTTTTTTTTTTTTTTTTAGTTTTATTCATTTCAAACGGCCAGATCCGGCCAGTGGGCCGTAGTTTGCCCACGGCTGTATCTAACCAGAGGCAGAAATCCTACCAGCATTCCTCGAGCACTTCTTTTGTGCTGAATGTTTTTTGGACATGATTTCAGTTAATCCCCATAACACAGCTATTAGTGTCCTCATTGTACCTATGAGCAAACAGGCTCAAAGATTACTTCACCTGCCCCTGGTCCATCAGCTTATAAATGCTACAGATGGATTCAAACCATGAAAGCACATTGTTTTTCATTCACCTCTCTGCCCCCAACTAAAACCAGCTCAAAATAAAGTGGGGGTAGAGGCTGATAGTATTGCCTCTCATATTTGGGAAGTCCAAGAAAGAGAGGGAAGGGCCCAAATTCAGGCTTAAAATTTATGTTTACTATCTGTCCCCCACAATGCAACCGTCTAGACCCGTGGTCGGCAAACTGCGGCTCGCGAGCCACATGCAGCTCTTTGGCCCCTTGAGTGTGGCTCTTCCTAAGCCTTAGGAGTACCCTAATTAAGTTAATAACAATGTACCTACCTATATAGTTTAAGTTTAAAAAAATTTGGCTCTCAAAAGAAATTTCAATCATTGTACTGTTGATATTTGGCTCTGTTGACTAATGAGTTTGCCGACCACTGGTCTAGACCAAGGGTTGACAAACATTTTCTGAAAAGAACCAGATAACAAATATTTTTTGGCCTTGTGGGCCATAAAGTTTCTGTCACATCTACTCAACTCTGCCACTATAACATGAAAACACCACGGATGATATATCAGTGAATGAACAGGGGTATGTTTCACTAAATTACAGTTGGCCTTTGACTAATTTGGGCTTGACTGCACGGGTCCACTTATACATGGATTTTTTTTCAATAAATACCTGTACTGTTTTTTATCAACAGTTGGGAGTTCACAGGGGCAGAGGAATGACAGTATGCAATGATCTATGCCATTATTTTTATTAGGTCATTTTTTAATTGATTTTAGAGAGAGGAATGAAGAGAGAGAGAGAGAGAGAGAGAGAGAGAGAGAGAGAATCAATTGAAGAATGGACCTTGAAAGAACTGACTGAGAGAGAGAGAGAGAGAGAGAGAGAGAGAGAATCAATTGAAGAATGGACCTTGAAAGAACTGACTCCGTCCCATCCCCTTGCCCTCTATCTAAACCATAGACATCCCATTTTATTCCCATAAATTTTGTTAGGACTGACTTTCAGGCACAGATGGTCCATTAACCTGTTAATTCCAGGGTATAACTAAACCAGATAAGTAACTAAGCTATTTCTAGCTTCTGTAAATATGCTTGCTTGAATAATGGGAAAATAAAAGGCGAGGGGGCTGGAAATCTGAGCCTATGGCGGGAATCTGGTGTACATTCTTATCAGTTTTGGTCTGCTCACTGCTCCCTCTTAAATTGTCTATCTTGGAGAACCTGTTTGCTTAACCATATTGAAAAGGCCATAAACTAAAATTCAGACGGAGTTGTCAGGGCTGGCACCAGGCCAGGCCTTGAGATAGGATCTCATAGCACCAATCCTAGAGTTTTTCCCCTCTTTTTGCCTTTATAAGCTTACCCCTAACTTCTGTTTGGGATTGTGAGGTTTAGAGTGGCAAAAAGCCCTTTGTGGTCCCGGTGTGTCAGTTTTGAAATAAAAGCTCCAAAATTCGACCCTCTGGCTGTGGCGTCTTGCTGAATTTCAATACAACACAATCAGTTGCCTCCCAAACGTGCCCTGACCAGGAATTGAATCCAAAACCTGGGTATGTGCCCTGACCAGGAACCGAACCTACCACCTTTTGGTGAATCGGGTAATGCTCCCACAAACTAAGCCACACTGGCCAGGGTGATCTATGTCATCTACACTAATAAAAGAGAAAGATGCAAATTGACCATACCTTCATGATACCCACCAGCCAATCAGGCGTGAGTATGCAAATTAACCTCATCGCCTCTGTGGAGACTGACAGCAGGGAGGCGGCAGCTCCCAGCACTGCACTGCCTGCTTGGCCGTCGCTGCGGCCCACAGGCAGCTCCCAGCACAGCCTGCTTGGCCATTGCTGTGGTGACCTGGGAGCAGGCAAGCACCAACTACAGGCAGCACCCAGCATGGCCTGCTTGGCAGTCGCTGTGGTGTGGAGCAGACAGGCCCCGCAGAGAGCAGAGAACCACTGGGAGCAGGCCTAAGCCATCAGTAGGACATCCCCTTAGGGCTCCCAGATTGGACAGGGTGCAGGTCAGGCTGGGAGACACACACACACACACACACACACACACACACACATGCACAAATTTCATGCACTGGGCCTCTAGTTTTATATAAGAGACTAGAGGATCTGTGGATTTTGGTATCCACAAAGGATCTTGAAACCAACCCCATGGATATCTAGGTGCAACTTAGAAGTTTTGGGAAAGTCAAAGTTACCCGTGGATTTTGACTATGTAGGGTGTCAGCACCCTTAACCTCTGTGTTGTTCAAGTATCAACTGTTTTTATAAAAAGAGCTGGGGACTGGCTGTTCAGAAGGAAGAGACTGAGTCTATTTTCTTCACTGCTATACCCCCAATGTAAAGAACACTGCCCACCACATAGTAGACACTCCATCAGTGTTTGTTAAATGAATGACTAAACGAATTATTTTTGTTTGTATGTTGTTGGTGGAGAAGAGGTGACATGACCAGAGTGAGTGGTGCTGGTGGATTTGTTGAACAGACATTGCAAGATCCAACTTGGAAATATGTTACAGGTCTTCTGGAGGAGTTTTATTCCTTTAAGAAGAGGGAAAGAAACAATTTTTATTTGGCATCTGTTTGGTGCTAAGGACCTGTTCTTTCTCATGACAGCCCTGTGAGGTAGTTTTATGCCAAAGACTAAATGTTTGTGTCCTCCCAGAATTCCTATGATGAAACCTAATCCCCAATGTGATAGTATTTGGGGGTGGGGCATTTGGAAGTGACTAGGTCATGAATGAGATGGCTGTCTATGAACCAGGAAGAGGATTCTCACCACAAATGGAATCTGCCAGTGCCTTAATCTCAGACTTGCAGCCTCCAAAACTGTACAAACTAAATGTTGGTTATTTAAGCCACCTAGTCTATGGTATTTTGTTATAGCAGCCTGAATGGATTAAGACAGTCTGTGTCCCATATCACATTGGGGAAACTAAGGCTCAGAGAGTTGAGAAGACCTGCTCCTGGCTGCATGGCGTGAGGCAGAGCTAGAGTCCCCAGCCAGGTCTGTCTGATTTGGCATACGCTTTGTGCTCGGCTAAACTTCCTGAGGAGGTGGTGGCTTTTCCATCTCCAGAGGCACATCAGCAAAACTGGAACATCAATCCCTCAGGAAGGCCAAAGATGATACTCTCTCTTGGGTGTACTATTCCTACCAAATTCATTATTAACCCTTCTGCCTGGTATTCCATACCTTGTAATTAGATCCCAAACTAGCCATCTAGTTTTTCTTCCTAAGGCCCTAGAGTCCTGCTGAAAACTTTCAGTTCCTCTAGGGAGTCACGTTCTCTTTCATTTCCTAATCTTTGCAGGTGCTGACCACTCTAACAGAAACACTCCTTCCTCCACCCCATTTCAACACTTCATTCTTCAGAATGTAACCCTTACCCTAGAATGTAACCTTCTGGAAGTTCTGGCATGTTTTCCTATATCACCAAGCAATTCTAAAATTCTTGGCCATCCCTGACTGGATGTCCTACAAATTTAAGTCAATTTGGACATTATCAACCTGGTTATAGCATCAGAGCTATTTTAAAAATTCAACTGAGCCCTAGCCGGTTTGGCTCAGTGGATAGAGTGTCAACCTGTGGACCGAAGGATACTAGGTTCGATTCTGGCCAAGGGCATGTACCTTGGTTGCAGGCTTCTCCATGGCCTGGGTCCTGGTCAGGCTGCATGCAGGAGGCAACCAATCGATGTGTTTCTTTCACATCAATATTTCTCTCTGTCTTTTCCTCTTCCACTCTCTCTAAAAATCAATGGAAAAATATCCTCGGGTGAGGATTAAAAAAAAAAAAGTTCCACTGAGTGAATTTTAATGATCTCATTGGCTTTATTCAATGATTTGTGAATCAAACGGCATCTAATCTAGCAGTTAGAGCTCTGAAGAGCTATGCAAAGCAAGAGATTTTAGAGAGAGGGGAACAGAAACAAGGAAGTTGTACAATGCAGACAAAGTGGGTTGGTTATTGCAAGGTTACTTTCCCTACAGGAGATGGCTAGTGCTGATCAGGCGATTCTTGGTTAAGATTCCATTTCTGGGAGAGATGAAACTGTCATTAATTTAAGTCTCAGTTTGGTGACATAGAGCTTAGCATAAGCGACTCCATTTGGGGTCTGTTGTCTTGTTTTTAACAGATCCCTCAGTCCCACAAGACTGTCCCCAATTTCAGACACCAATTGAAAGTCCAGGCCACCCATATTTCTGATGGACTGGCTATAAATCAGAGGTTGTCATGTCACCCTCCTCAGTCCAATAATTTGTTAGAACAACTCATAAAACTCCAGGAAACATTAACTAAACTTATGTTTACTAGGGGTTTTTTTAATGTTTTTAATTGATTTTTAGGTAGAGAGGAAGGGAGAGGGAGAGATAGAAACATCAATGAGAGAGAAACATCCATCCTGCATGTCCCCTACTGGGGCTCGAGCCCTAAACCCAGGCATGTGCCCTGACCCAGAATCAAACCAGTGATCTCTTGGTCTGTGGGATGACCAAGTGCAATCCACTGAACCCATCGGCCAGGCAAATAATTGGTCTTACTTCTTTTGTTTTTTAATGTATTTTTATTTATTTCAGAGAGGAAGGAAGAGAGCTAGAAACATCAATGAGAGAGAATCATTGCTTGACTGCCTCCTCACACTCCCTACTAGGGATCGAGTCCAAAACCCCGGCATGTGTCCTGACTGGGAGTCGAAACATGACTTCCTGGTTCATAGGTCAACACTCAACCACTGAGCCACACCAGCCAGGCTTACTAGTTTATTACAAAGGACATGCTAACGAATACAGATAAACAGCCTGATGAAGAGGTACATAGGATGAGGTCCAGAAGGATCCCAAGCACAAGAGCTCTGTGTCTGTGGAACTGGGATGCCTCACCAGCCAGCTCATCAACTCATATTTCAAGAGTTTTTGTAGAGCTTAATCTCCAACCCTGTAATCACTTGACCAACCTAAGACTATAAAGTGGCCCTACTCTGAGTCATCTCATTAGCATAAACTCTGGTGTGATCAAAAAAGACTTCTTATTCCCAGTCAGTGTGGCTCAGTGGTTGAATGTCAACCTATGAACCAGGTCACAGTTCGATTCCCAGTTAGGGCACATGCCCAGATTGCGGGCTCAATTCCCAGTATGGGTTGTGCAGGAGGCAATCGGTCAATGATTCTCTCTCATCATTGATGTTTCTATCTTTCTCTCCCTCTCCCTTCCTCTCTGAAATCAATAAAAAAATTTTTTTAAAAAAAGAATGAAACCCCATGCTTTACATCTATCTCCCCCTCTAGACTGTGAGTTCCACATGGAGAGACTGAGTTCAACAAATGTCTCGTGAACAAATGAAGTGAGTGAGCAAATGTTGGCTCATTCCACTGTCCAGTTAACTTCTACATTATATACAGACACATCTTTTTTAAATTTTTTTATTTATTGATTTGAGAGAGAGAGAGAGAGAGAGAGAGAGAAAGGAAGAGAAAGGAAAAAATCAAATTTTTTGTTGTTCCACTTATTTATGCATCCATTGATTGATTCTTGCATGTGCACTGACCAAGGATCAAACCAATTGGGCTACCTGGCCATGGCCCAGACACATCTTTTAATACCACCTCCTCCAGAAAGGCTTCCTTCCCTATCCACTTGGAGTTCTTTTCCATACTAGTTGAGCTGCACAGACTCTGTCACACCCTGTAAACTTTGATTGGCAGCAGGAGTTTTTCCCCAAGTCAAACTGTTAAGGGCAGAAATAGACTATTGGGGACTAACTATAATTATAAGAAATATTAATCATGCTCTATTAACCATGATGGTTCTGTTCTGATTAGGGAAAGCACATTCTCACCTGGTTGAGAGTTGTACACCCTGGGACATGGGAGCTAACATCAGAATACAGTCCATCCTCCTGTCCCAAGAACTGCCTATAATTATGGAGAGACTTACAACCTCGTGGCTGAAAGAGTCTAGTCCCAGAGGTGCCTGCCCTTTGCGACCCCCACCAGCCCACATGGCTTGTAACCTGTAATGATTATACTGTGCCTACTTTCCCATGCCTGTAATTCCTACTTTCCTGTGTAATCATTGTACTTCTACCCAATATAACCATCTGGCTTACAGGGAGAGGCAGAGCAGAATTTTGTGGATGACCTGCTGCTCTCCCATACTGCCAGCATTATTGGAATAAACGCTCATATATCATTCAACCCTGACTCTGCGTAATTGGCTCAAGTAGTGACAGGCAGTCTGAACTCCTCGGTTATCTGGTTACAAGACCCCACTTAACTCCTCAATTCTTAGACACAAGCCTCCTGCTCCTTTAGAGGTATGTCTCTCCTTCTTTGAAATGTGAGACAGGCTGGGCTGGCCTCTCAGAAACTTGCCCACAATGGAATTATAGAACCTCAGCTAACATCCACTGATCAGAAAGAGACCCCCGTGGGGCTGTGCACAGGAATCAAAAAACAGAACAGCAGCGGTGGCAGCCCTTTCACCGTGGCAGCCATTGAGGAGCAGAAGCCATGGCTTTGTGCTACCCAATGGCCTTGGGCCTCAACAAGGGCCACATGGTGACCAAAAACATGAGCAAGCTGAGGCACAGCAGAGGCATAGCCGCCACTGCACGCACCTCACCAAACACACCAAGTTGGTGCAGGAAATGATCCAAGAGGTGTGTGTGTGTGACTTTGCCCCCCATGATAGGCACACTATGGAGCTGCTCAAGGTTAAGGACAAGAGAGCCCTGAAATGTGTCAAGAAAAGGGGACACATGCCCTACCGGCAAAGCTCACTGGTTGAGCATCGACCTATGAACCAGGAGATCAAGGTTCGATTCCCAGTCAGGGCATATGCCCTGGTTGCAGGCTCAATCCCCAGTGGGGCGTGCAGGAGGCATCCGATCAATGATTCTTTCTCATCAATGATGTTTCTTCTCTCTCTCCCTCTCCCTTCCTCTCTGAAATAAAATTTAAAAAAAGAAAGAAAGAAAGAAAAGGGGACACACATCTATGTCAAGAGGAAGAGAGGAGCTGAGCAATGTCCTTGCCATGAGGAAAGCAGCAACCAAGAAGGACTGAGCCCCATCCCCTCTGTGTGTAATAAAACCTGTTCAGGAAAAATAAATTTAAAAACAGGCAGCTTGTTCGGGTGTCTCGCCAGGCTAGACAGCGCCACCCAGAGGTTTGAGGTGGCTTCAACACATGTTTACAGAACAGATACCAAACTTTCCTACCTCCTTGCCTTAGCACTGGCTAGAGCCACTAGAACCTCTGCCTGGCATGCCGCCCTTCTCCCACCTCTCCGACATTTTACCTGTTCTTGAGAGTGATGTCACGGTCCTCCAGATTTGCTCATTTCCCTCACCTTGCTCCTTAGCCCCTCCTGGTCACTGTTGCCCTGGAGAGCCCTGGGAAGGAGGGTATGCCCAGACACCTGCCCTGCAGTAGTTGGCTCCTGGGTCAGCTGCTGTTTTCAGCCCCAAAGGCTCCATTCCTTGTGTTGCAGATGCACTGTGCCCCGCATACTGGAACAAGGAGACTTCTAGGAACTTGGTTATGCTTCTCTCATCTTTGGGGAAAAACCTCCCCAGTCCTCTAGGTGTCACCAAACAACTCAGAAAAGGGTTGTCCTCATTCCTGCCGTCACCTCCTCTCTCTTTCCTTCTCCTGGCTGCTCTACCTCCCACCACTCTCCAAAAATGACCAATGACAGAATTTACCTTCCCCCAGAACAAACCAACAGATCCATTTTTGTCTTGGTCCTACCCTGATAGGGACAGCCATTCCCTTCTCCTTGCTTGAGCCCTACTCTCACCTAGGACTCTTCCTACCTTCCAGGCTGCTCCCGCTCCACCTCTTTCACAGGCTCTTCTGCCTGACAGCTAACATCATATTTCTTAAAAAAGAAAAACAAAGTCAGAGAACTCACACTTTCCAATTTCAAGAAATATATATATACACACATACAATATATATATATATATACAGTAAAATCTTGGACATTTCTTATAGCAATATTTTTTCTGATATATCTTCCTGGTCAAGTGAAACAAAAGAAAACATGAAAAAAATGAGACTACATCAAACTAAAAAGTTTTGGCACAGCAAAAGAAACTATCAACTAAATGAAGAGACAACCAACCCACTGACTGGGAGAACATATTTGCCAATGATACATCTGATAAAGGATTACTATCCACAATTTATAAAGAACTTATAAAACTCAACACCAAAAAAACAAACAATACAATTTTTAAAATGGGCAAAGGAACTAAATAAAAACTTCTCCAAAGAGGACATACAGATGGCCAATAGATATATGAAAAGATGTTCAATGTCCCTAATCATCAGAGAAATGCAAATCAAAACCACAATAATATCACCCCACACCTGTCAGAATGACTATTATCAATAAATCAACAAATAACAAGTGTTGTCCAGGACATGGAGAAAGGGGAACTGTCTTGGTGGGAATGCAGATTGATACAGCCACTGTGGAAAGCAATATGGAATTATCTCAAAAAATTAAAAATGGCCTGGCCAGCGTGGCTCAGTGGTTGAGCATCGACCTATGAACCAGGAGGTCACAGTTCGATTATCAGTCAGGGCACATGCAGGGGCTGTGGGCTTGATCCCCAATAGAGGGTGTGAGGGAAGCAGCTGATCAATGATTCTCTGTCATCATTAATGTCTCTTTCTCTCTCTCTCTCCCTTCCTCTCTGAAATCAATAAAAATATATTTTTTAAATTATAGCCTAATTTGCTCTCTATGCGACAAGCATGAGGTGCAACTCACATTAATCAATATTTACAACAAATGAATTGAGTCCAGAAAGTTTAACCCAGAAAAAATTTTTGATTGTGCTAAAATTTGTTATGGCTGAATACTGAGAGAGAGAGAAAGTATTTCAATAAATTTAAATATGCAAAACTTGACTCTGAGGAAATGACAATTACACAAAAAATCACAGTGATAGAATCAACAGTTGGTAAAAATTGGACAAAGGAGACTGCTTGATGAATCAAATGTTTACTTAAAAAGTCACATGAAAAAAATGTTCCTCATAAGATTATTTCAATCAAGTAAAAATGAACTTTGAGAAAAATTTGGGAAGGGTTTAACTGCACTGAATAGAAAAGTGATCTAGGAATCTAATTGGCTAAGTGCAATTTATGATTCAAAAGTATTTTCCAACAAAAATTTGCTGGATTTTTTTTTCCATTAATGCTTATTAAACTGGAATCAAATTGTCCCCAGAATTAAACTATCCTTTGTGTGGAAATGGCAGTATAAAAATGAGAGGGTTAAATATCCTGTGCATCTTCCTGGTGTTCGACTTTTCAAAATATATTTTTATTGATTTCAGAGAGAAAGAGAGAGATAGAAACATCAATGATGAGAGAGATTCATTGATGGGCTGCCTTCTGCACACCCATGGGATTGAGAATACAACCCGGGTAACCCCACCGGAAATCGAACTGTGACCTCCTGTTTCATAGGTTGACACTCAAGCATTGAGCCACACCAGCCAGGCTGGTGTTTGATTTTATCTCCTAGCCACTAGATGTCCCTATCTCCCAGGCAAGGCCCCAGAACAAACTGGTTATGACCTCTTTCTGGGGGGCCCTTGTACCTCTGCAGTTCCCACATCTTGGCTACCAGTCCAGGTTTCTCTGTTCCTCTGAAGTTGTGTCTCATACCAAACTGTTCTTTCCTGAGAGACAACCTTTGGGAACAAGGGCAAACCCTGAGACTTTGGCCCTCATGATGGCTCCTCAGGCTTCCACGCTCAGGGATTGTCCTTCCCTAGTTACTTGGCCCCCACCACATCCTGATGTCACCCTTGCCCTCCTGACTCAACACCCTTGTCCCATCTCCAACCATGTCCATGGGGATCTGTGACCCCCTCTCCTAGGCCCACCCAGAAATCAGGAGACAATGTCCATAAATTCATTTCAACTTCAAACTCACTAAATCCAAAGTCACCTTGTAACTGTCAGGACTATAGAATGCCCAACACAAAAGCTGACTTTTAAAGGAAGGAGGTAAAGATCTGTTCTTTCAGGAAACAAAAAAAAAAGGAAGAAGAAGAAAGAAAATGAGGGAGGGAGCTATGGGCTTGTGAGGGAGACAGAATGCATATTTATTTTTACCACCTGAGTTTTTAGAAATATGTTTTGGGGCTTTTCTTAACAGTTCCAGAATTTTCATAGATACAATGTAGGTAGTAAGAGAGAGGGAGACAGGAAAGGTATAAAGAGGCAAAGGAGCCAGAACCGGTTTGGCTCAGTGGATAGAGCGTCGGCCTGCAGACTGAAAGGTCCCAGGTTCGATTCCGGTCAAGGGCATGTAGCTGGGTTGCGGGCACATCCCCAGTGGGAGGTGTGCAGGAGGCAGCTGATAGATGTTTCTCTCTCATCGATGTTTCTAACTCTCTATCTCTCTCCCTTCCTCTCTGTAAAAAATCAATAAAATATATTTTTTAAAAAAAAAGAGGCAAAGGAAGAGTAGAGACAGCAGCAGAGAAAGTGTAGACAGAAACAAAATGTAGATGGGACAGAGTGTAGAAAGATGGTCAGGGACAGGGAGCAAAGGATGTCAGTCATTGCTCCCCAAACCAGACAGAACTTCCTACTATTTAGAAGGTTGAGATCTAGACCTTAGAAGGTCCTGGAACGTCCCACTCTGGTCCCAGTCCTCCTGTTTCCAATTATCAGTCTCCATTCTGAATTTATGATGTCACCCTCTTATGAAAGGGTCATTCCCTGCCTCACCCTTGCAAGGTCCATCCCTGCATCTTGGGGTGAAATATATGTCCTTTTTGCTAAGTCTTGCCTTCTGTCAGTGACTGTCCCTACATATCCTCCCCAGCTGAGTGATCCCTCCCACCCCCACCCCACCCCCGCTCTTCCCTTCCCTGTCTTGGGCCCACTATTCATTTAATCATTCATTCATCAAACATTTATAAGCAGTTCCCATGTGCCAGGCCCCTGCTCAACAGTGAGACCTGACTTAGGCCCTACATGTCCCCTAATCGCCCCCCCAACCCCCGCAGCCATCAGTCTGGGGAGGGTGGGGGATGGGAGGAGTGCAGCAGTGATAGCACAGCCTGGGGGAACATAAGGCAGTGTGAGCCTCAGAGAAGATACTTGACCCGGCCAAAATAGACTTGGGCAGGGGACCAGCCTGAATCTTCCGTGTGACCCATCCCCTACCGCCCCGCCCCCAGCACAGGGTCGGGCTCCAGGAAGATGCGTCCCATCATCTCCCCTTCAGGGATTTCGGGCAAGGCCTCTCCTCAGACTCAACCCATAGCCTCTCCCTTATCTGACCCCGCCCCATCGCTGTCTAGGCCACGCCCCCAAGTCCCTCCCCTATGTCATTCAATGTAGGTTTCAAGTCCCACCGCCCAGAGGTTAACCGCACACCAATCTCACGATCCCATTGGCCACAGAGTGTTACTTCATCGCCCTCCTTCAGTTGTCAATCTTCTTTATATAGTCCCAACAGTTGCCAAGGCTTGGTTTGAGGGACAGACGATAATGGACATATCAGGACGTCTCTTTATTGGGCGAAAGCCGGTTATGGGCGGGGCTTAGTACCAAAAGCTTGACTGCCTCAGTAGGGGGTTCTCAGGGCCACAGCCTTCTCTCAGAGACACACCCCTCTTTCCTCGCTATTGGCCACGACAGGTGTTGATCAACAGGATTACACATTCCGATAGGCAAAAGCACCCATCCTTCACTACTTCCCTAATTTCGATTCGCTTCTCTCCTCAGAGGCGGCAACCTTCTGGCCGTAGTCAGGGCCTTCCTTACGGAATGGCCAAATATCCCGTCACTCCTGGTCTGTGGGCGGAGCCATGGTAACTGGGGGCGGTGAATTGGTTGACTGGGCTTTGGGGGCGGGGCAGCGGCTCCTGTCAGCGGGTGAAATGGCAGCGGCGAGCCGGCCGGGGCAGCGGTCCCGGGGGGCGGCTAAGGGAGCTGGGCCAGGGCTGCGGGGCTGGCAGCTGTGGGGCTAACGGGACGGCAAGGCTCGGCACGGCGATGGCGGCGCGCTCGGCGCAGGTAGGGAGGCGGCGTGGCCCGGGCCTCCCGGGCCCCTTCACAGGCAAGTGGCTTCTCGCTGCGGCCCGCCGGGGCCAGGCAAGACCGGGAGTCGGGCTGCCTCGCCCCGGAAGCCGCGCTGGGAACCCTCTGCACTCCCAGCACGGACCCTGGTTGTCAGCCTCGGGCCGGACCTCCACCCACTCTCGTTCCCGACGCTTCCCGACTTCTCAGGGCCCTTCCTCGGACCTTTCGGGCGCCTCCCACCTCCACCCGCCCCGCCCAGGGAGTGCCCCAGGCCCGTGACCCCCGCCCACCCTCTTTACTGACCTTCAGGACCCCTCCCAGGACCTTGCAGGGCCTCCCCAGCCCCGACCCCGCAGACCTTCCCCCTGCGCGCCCAGGACACCACCCACCCCTTAGGATCTCTCCCATCTGCAGACCCCTTACCACCCTGCCCCTCCTCTCACTTCCCATCCTCTCTCTGGGCCTAGACCCACCCCCATCCTCAGGGATACCAGCCTCAGAGTCCTCCCTGCCCTTCCCTTCTGACCCACAGGACCCTTGCCTAGCCTCTGTAAATTAGGATTCCTGCCCACAGGCCTCACCTCAGCCTGCTGGCCATCTCCTACTCTCAGCACTCCTGGGGTCCTCCCCGCACACTCCAGGAGCTCCACACATACCCCTGATCTTGACTCGTCTTGATCCCTGTTTCCTGGAAGCCCACCCTCACCTCATGCTCAGCACTACCCCCCAGTTGTTCTGAGAGCCCCGCACAGCACACACATACTGCCAACAGTTCCCAAACAGAGAATACCCATGAAACCCCTCCCACCCACCCTCCAAAAAACATTCAGGCACACATCAGACACTTGGATCCCCAACATACACAGAGAAACTCAGACCTCCAACACAGACCAGGCAATTGGTACCACACACACACACACACACACACACACACACACACTCTCACACAGGGCTCTTCAACACCCCTTCTCGGGCCTTCCCTTCGCAGGTCCTCCTGGAGTCCCCAGTGCTCCCAGCTCTGGCAGAGACTCAGATGTGTGAGCTGACTGCCCTGCCCCAGGCAGCCAGTCTGTCCAGCCACACCAGCCTACCTGAGGCAGCATCCCCACTGGAACCCTGGAGGTGGTTGGGTGACCCAGAATCTCCCAACCCAGTGGACACCTGCTGCAGGCTTCTTCCCCTTTATCTGTTTCTCCCCACTTTGCCCTTCTTCCAAGGGAAGGACACTCTCTCTCCTACACCCGTCCCCCTAAAAGAACCGCTGCCTGGCCCCTAATTTATCCCCACCCCCTGGCGAGGAAGAGGAGTTCAGACTGCTCCTGGTCCTGAAGTCTGACCAGACTGGTAGGACCAGCATGCTGACCCTATCACACCCACCTACTCAGATGGCAGGGCCAGTGCTGGTGCCCAGGGGCAGCCCAGCCCCTGACAGTCCCTGTGAGTTCTTTCACCCACAGGACCCCAGGAGTGCTGAGAGTAGGAGATGGACAGTCCCTGTGAGTTCTTTCACCCACAACCAGTATGTTATGCCAAAATGAAACAGCTTCCTCCTCTCCTGGCATCTGGGACCCCGCGTGTCTGGGTTTGGGCCTGTCAGAATCAGCTCTTTGTTAAGGAATATTTTCAGAAGGGGGAAATGGGCTGTTTTTTTCCCTCAGCTAGGCTGTGATGGAGCTAAAAGCCCCTGTGCCTGTGTCTTTCTGGGTTGTGTTGTCTCTTCCTGTCTGTTCTGCCACCCCACCACCCTCGCCCTTGGGTCCAACCTGTGGGTTCCCCTGAGCTTCTGCGGTTAACTGCTGGTGGTTTGAAAAAACTGCAGGTGGCTTGGCCCTGGCACAAGAATGAGGTGAGATAGAGAAGACAGGAGATTACAGAACTGGCAAGCTGGCATGGCCAGGCTGCAGGGAGTAAGGAGGAGACCCGGGCCTCCCCCCATGCAAATTTCCAGATCAGTCCAGCCCTAGCATTGCCCATCGAGGCTTCTTCAAGCTACATAAGCATTCCTAGACAATCCCAAGTAAACAGGACCAGGCTTCTTTGTGGGTGTTCACCAGTGTATTCTGGATGGCCTAGAAATAAGCACATCTTGGCTTGGGACTTCAACTTCTCCACCTGGAAAATGGGGGGATAAATCCTTAGAACAGTAGTTTGTACTGCATGGGAGCCAGTGAGGTTAGGATGTGGCTTTGACTGTCTCTGGGCACGGTGTGGAAGGAGTCAATGGAGTTCAGGAGGGCAGTCACCCATCTATGGGTGCTAGCAGAAGCACTAGCCACCCTGGTTTCCTGGTTGTAATTAGTTGATGCCTCACTAATGAATATCTCTGTGGCCATGCTGCCCCTCAGGAAGCCAGCTTGAATCAGGGCTGAGAAATAGTCTACTGTGTTGGGGGACAGAGGGCAGTAGGAGGCCTGCTTGCTGGCAGTGCCCACCCCCACCCCCTACATGGACCCCTGATGCTGAGTAGGGAGAAGTTTGTTCTACCCACTTGCTGAAGGGAAAAAGTGAATGAAAAGACTGCTGAAGGTCATGAGGTACACAAGAAATGAACCCCACAGGCTCCCCAGGGTGGGACCTTGTGTGGAGGCAGTGAGGTCAGAAGGCTCCCAGGGAGGGCTTGTGGACAATAGCAATGCACTTTTACCCTAGACTGGAATACAGGTCTATGTTTTTGTGTATGTGCTTTGATGGGTACAGGGGCCAAGGGGGAACATGATCTCAACTTTCTTATGCAGAATATAGATACTGATCATTCTGGGGGAAGCCCCATCCTGGAAGTTGAGTCAGATATTGGGGTCTGAAGGAATGTCAAAGGTGGTCCCTGCTCTGCATCTAAAGACCCTCTCTACATCTCAAGACAAGAAGTAGAACCACTAGTGCACACTGATCACGCCCATGCCATGTCCTAGGCCAGTGATGGCAAACCTATGACACGCGTGTCAGAGGTGACACGCGAACTCATTTTTTTGGTTGATTTTTCTTTGTTAAATGGCATTTAAATATATAAAATAAATATCAAAAATATAAGTCTTTGTTTTACTATGGTTGCAAATATCAAAAAATTTCTATATGTGACACGGCACCAGAGTTAAGTTAGGGTTTTTCAAAATGCTGACACACCGAGCTCAAAAGGTTCGCCATCACTGTCCTAGGCCCTGTGCCAAGCGCCATTTACATAGTATCTCATTTAACCTTCCAGGCAACCTGGAGAAACTGGGATTTCGGCACTATGCCCTTAACATCACATCCTGCTATCTCCTGTGTGGAAACTTGAGACAGAATTATGTACGGTGTGCTGCTGGGGGAGTGCAGAAAAGGGCCCTGAGCATTTCTGGGGTGTTAGGGAAGGTGGAGCAAGTATGATATATGGAGCATTCTAGGCAGCCAGAGTGCTTGGACAGAGGCCCAGGAAGCAGGAGCAAACATGATGCATTCAGGGAAGCGTACCTCGTTTGGTGGGCCTCATCCTATAAGCCTTCATGTTTCAAAGGTGATCCATGAGACACACACTATGAAAACTCCCTGGTCAGAGCAATCATAGTTGGAAGAATCGGAAAGGCAGCAAAATCCACCTGCCTGGGGGAGCCTGCAGTACACATGCTCTAGAAGCCAAACGAACACAGTGGAAGGAAGGAGGTTTAGTTAGGAGAACTAACCCACCAGAGCTAGGAAGAGATTGAACCCTACTGGGAAGATTTCCAAGGCCCTGTTGGCATGACTCACTACACTTTTCTTCCACTTTACAGTGCACCACATATGTTTGTGAGATTGTTTCATCTGTGTCTCTCTCCCATACCAGCCCATGAGACCCACAAGAGCAGGGCTCGTATTTGCTCACAGTTGAGTTCCAGGAGATTCTAGGGCACATAGCAGATACTCAGTAAGTGACTGGTTGGTTTAGAGCTGTCATTCTTCTCTAAACACTTGCTTTTGAATTCTAGCTACTCTCCATGTTACCTAGGGGGGCAGCTGGCCCATCAGTTGCCTACTCCTTGCCAAGGAATAGGACCTGAGACACCAGGACATTTCCCCCAAAGTTAGAGCCAGGCAGGGCCATGATGGTCTGCTGGACAAATGGAGTCAGCTGTCATCTTTCAAGGCTTCAGATTCAGAAATGATTTTGTGTCCCCATAATCATTAGAGGTGGAGGATCAGAAGCCAGGGGGAGAGGAGAAGGGAGCCAAAATTAAAGGACACTTGAGGCCTTTATTCCTGCCTCTGAAAATACCAGCCTCTGAAAGATGGTGCATACACACTCAGTAGCTTTCCCTGTTAAAAAGTAGTGACTGTGGCCCTGGCCGGTTTGCTCAGTAGATAGAAGATCGACCTGCGGCACTGAAGGGTTCCCAGGTTCGATCCCAGTCCAAGGTTGCGGTCTCCCAACCCCAGTAGGGGGTGTGCAGGAGGCAGCCAATCCCATGATTCTCTCTCATCACTTCTCTCTCTCTCTCTCTCTCTCTCTCTCCCTCCCTCCCTCTCTGAAATCAATAAAAAGAAAAGAAAGATTGAATCTTTAAAAAAAGGTCCTGGGTTCAATTCCAGTCAAAGGCATGTATTCTTGGTTGCAGGTTCCTCCCTGGCCAGGGCCCTGGTTGGGGCGTATGCAGGAGGCAACCAGTTGATGTGTTTCTCTCACATCGATGTTTCTTTCTGCTTTTGCCTCTCTCTTCCACTCTCCCTAAAAATCAATGGAAAAATATCCTCGGGTGAGGATTAACAAAACCAGTAATCCTATATAATAAAAGGCCAGCCACCAAAAGCATAACGACCAGAATGACCAGAGACCAGAACGACTCCGGCCCCTCGCCGGGCTGGCCCCGCCCCCAAGCAAGCAGTTAGGGGCAATCAGGTAGGCAGACATCCCCTTGCAGGGCTGGCCCCGCCCCCCAGCAAAGAAAGAGGGAGGCCCAGGCCAGCCAAGCCATCACACCCCTTGCCTGTCGCTTGCAGAGGGAGGCCACCAGTGGCAGGGGAGGGGGGAGCAGCGCTGCACAGATGGCAAGCAGTGGCAGTGGCAGGGGTGGGGCCAGCTGCCTGCAGCCGGGGGGAAGGAAAGCCCTGATAGGCCCTGATCTCAGGCCAGGCCTAGGGACCCTACCCAAGGGGTCCCGGATTGTGAGAGGGTGCATGCCAGGCTGAGGGACTCCTGAGTGCACGAATTTTCGTGCACCCGGCCTGTAGTAGTAATAATAATTACTGCCATTCACTGAGTGCCCACTACACTCAGTGCTTCATGTATATTATTTCTAAAGTAAAAGAATGCGGAGAGATTGGCAGCACAGCAGATCAATATAGGGCAGAGGCTCGGGAGTCAGAAATCCAAGTGTGAATTTTTCTTCCCCTACAGCCTAGTTAAGGGACCTTTTGAATGACCTTCTCTCAAGGTGACACCTCTCATGTGTTAGACCTGTCCTTTACTTTTCTGTCTACACTGGTATATAGTCACTTTTTTATCTTTAAAATAGACTTTATATTTTAGAACAGTTTAAGATTTACAGAAAAAGTCAAAAGATAGTCCAGAGAGTTCCTGAAGACTCCATACCCAGTTTCTCCTATTAGTAACATCCCAGGTTAGTCTGGTACCTTTGTTATAATTAATGGACCAATATTGATTTGTTATCATTAACTATACCCCACACTTTATTCAGATCTCCTTAGTTTTTTCCTAATATCCTTTTTCTGTTCCAGAACCCTATCCTGAATCCCACACATTTCATCATCATATCTTAGGCTTCTCCTGACTGGAACAGTTTCTCAGACTTCCCTTGTTTTTTATGACCTTGAAAATTTTGAGGACTAGTCAGAATTTTCTAAAATGTTGCCTAATCAGGATTTGCCACCAGTTTTTCTCATCGTTAAATTGGGTGATGTTTTCTGGGGAGAAAGACATAGGGGTGAAGTGCCCTTCTCATCTCATTATATCAAGGGCACATGTTCTTAACATGACTTATTACTGTTGATGTTGACCTTGATCCGCTGCCTGAGCAGCACAGATATTTTTATCTTCATTTATTCAGCAGACCTTTATTGAGCACCTAACTAAATGTCAGTTGCTGCATTATGGGCTTGGAGTAGAAAATTAAGAAAACAGGCCTTATACTCAGAATGACCCAGTAGGGCAGGCAGGCATATATAGAAGTAATTGCCATAGAATATGTTTTGGGCTGGGGTGTAGGGAGTAGGTATTTTCAGGGAGAGAAAAGAGAGAAATGAACCAGGACATGAGAGGTGGGGTTTTGGCAGGAAATATTTCACAGAAAAAAAACTCAAACCAAGTCTTGGAGAATTCCTTTCCAGTCAAAGGGAACAGCATGTGCAAAGACAGGCAGGAAGAAGTAGGTGCTCCTTGTGGGTTAAGTGCGGAGGGACTGCGATATGGGAGGAGGTGAGGTTGGCAGGGGTGTGTGCACCATGCAAAAATGTTGGGATTCCAAGATTCCAATATTCCAAGTCATATTAGGGAGTGGCTAAAGGGTTTAGAGCAAGCACCAGGAGGGTAGTACCAGGCCTTGCCTGAGCCATTGGGTGGCAGCATCAGGGACCCAGGTAGGCCAACCTGCAGCAGGAGGAGGGGCTGGCTTTAGTCAGGAGAGAGTTGGCTTGGAGGAGCATCTTCACACTGCAGGTCAGGAGAGATTTCCTAAAGTGCAAGCCCAGTCAGGTTGCTGCCTTGGCCCACAATGCCCTGTGGGGTTCTGGCCCCTGCCTAGTCCCTTCTTGAGTTGCACCCACCCCTCCCCCACTTCTTCTGCACCAGGTCCCTCTGCCAGCCCACCCCATCCCTTACCTTCTCTTAACTGGAGTATAATTCACATATCATAAAATTCACCCTTTTAAAATGAACAATTCAGTGGATCTTAGTATATTCACAAAGTTGTGCAACCTCCACCACTAATTCTAGAACACTTCATTACCCCCAAAAAATCCCATAAACAGTTTCTTCCCCACCCCATTCCTCCCACTCCTAGGCTCTAGTTCCTGGCAACCACTAATTGACTTTCTGTCTCTAAGGATTTACCTATTCTGGACATTTCATATAAATGGCATCATGTCACTTATGGTCTTTTGTGTCTGACTTCTTTCACTCTGCATGATGTCTTCGATGTTCATACGTATCAGAGCTTCCTTTCTTTTAATATTCCATTATATGGATGGACCACATTTTATATATCCATTCATCTGCCAATGGACACTTGGATTATTTCCACTTGTTGGCTATTAGGAATAATGCTGCTGTGAATAGTCATGGACAAGTTCACATGTGGATGTGTGTCTAGGAGTAGAATTGCTGGGTCATGTGGTAACTCTTGTTGAACTTTTTGAGGAACTGCCAGACTGTTTTCCAGTCTACCTTATCTTTTATTCCAAGCATTTGTCTCCATCTGTAGTAGGAAGTTTGGGTGACCATTTCTTAGTCTCTTCCCCTGTATGCTCTGGGTGGGCAGGGGCTGTGTCTCTTTGCCCACCAGCCTTCAGTCCTCAGCATAGTACCTAGCACCTGGTAGACATCCAGTAAATATTGGTGGTTGAGCAGGTTGGTTCAATTCCTCAAATATTTATCAACTCTTAGGTTGTACCACGTCCAGCGGGGGACACTCCAGTAGCAGAGACCCAGACAATGACAATTCCTGCCCTGGCCAGGGGTCTGATGGAGATGTTCAGGAGTCATTTGGCAATCTGGCTGGTTCTCAAGAGAAAGGAAAATCTGGGAATGGAGGTGTCACAATCACTGACATATATTCAGTCATTTAAGCCGTAAGAGTGAGATCACCAACAACATGAAGGGACAATGGCCCAGGCAGAGCCTATGGAGGAAGAGGCACCATGTGGGAGGCTAAAACGGGCAAAGAAGCAGGAGACCCAGGAGCCCAGCCTCTTGGAAACTAGATGGGAGAGGACTTCAAGAAGGAAGAGGAATGACTGACAGTGTCCAAAGTTCCCTAAGAGGGAGAGGGAAAAGAAGATGGGAGATGTCTGGCAACTGGACTTCTCTGTCCCCATGCTCTCTGCCCAGCTCACCAGCAGAGTCTTCTTCCCACCCCTCTTGCTTGGCTCAGCTTTCTAAGCCATGGGAGCGATGTGGATGGTGGTGCCAGCAGGAGCAGGGTTAGGTGGCTCATTGCCTACTCTGCAGGAGCCAGGATCCCCCTTCAGGTGGCTGAGTTAGAGTAGGGGCAAATGGCATTGAAGTTGGGACCCCAGACGTAGAGGGAACCTGTGTGTGGATTTTAGAGGTATGGCCCCTTGGCCCTAGAGGAGACCTGCCTTGTCTCTGCATCTCCGAGCCCATTTAGCAAGGTAGAAATGGCTGCATACCCTGTGGAGTTGTGTTCTCGTCACCTTGTTCCACTCAATGCCTAGAACAGCGCCTGGCCCTCAGTAAGTGCCAGGAAAGAAATGGTTGAAACAGTAAGAGTCATGGCACTCTGGGGAGGGAGGTGAGGTTGCTCACAAAGCTAGGATGGCAGCAAGCCAGTGTCCATCTGAATCTACTCAGTTCCAAGGGTGGCAAGATCTTGTCAGTGCAGAAAGCATGCATGCCTGTGTGCGTGCAAGAGTATGCATGGGTATGAGATAGTGTGTGCATGTGAAAGTGAATGTGTATGAGTGTGTGTCTACCTGTATATCAAGTGTGAGTTACATATAAGTGTGAGATTGTGTGTGAGTGTGTATATCTGCCTGTATGAGTATGTGTCTGAGTGTATGTATGTACATTCACCAGGAGATGGCTTCCAGGGCAAAGCAGTGTTTAGAGAGTCCAGGGATGAGTCAAAAGAAAGTTCCTGAGGGATCATTAGTTTCTACCTTTCGGACTGCAAATTTCAGCCCTATGCATTGAGTCAACTTTATTTTCTGAATGAAATACACATTACTATATGATAAATTGCTGAACACACTCTCCTGGTGGATGGTTCCTGGTGTGGTTTTTAATTTTTAACAGAAACTCAGACCTGAATCATTTTCTCAGGCTCTTTAGGGGAGAGGGTGGGCCAATTATGCTCTGGGCTCAGCAAGGAAGAGGCATGACTGAGAGAGTGTCCCAGGTCATGACCCTAGCTACATGTAGTCTCTTTCTCTGTGGCCCCCACTGCTCCATAAATCCAGGTGTGCTTTTGAGGCTCCTCCCTATCTCCCAACTCTGAAGCTGGGAAACCCATGCAGCCTTCCCAGCCCCTTCCTTCACAGAGAGATCCTTCTAGGTCAGCACTTCTTGTCCACAGACTGACTCTGCAGGAGGCCTTGGTGCAGCCCCCACTGTTCCTCTGTCAGGAATGATTAACTCCTAGCTAGGTGGTACATGTTGCTTGATCTTTGGAGCAGGTGGTCCCTGGCCAGCCGGTTCTGCCAGGACCTAGAGTTCATACCACTCACCGAAAGCCAGAGCCCTTAGTACCCAACAGACTAGGGGAGCTCTCAGGAACCAGAGGCAGAACCAGTGGCCCTGAGGAGTCTCAGAGTCCTGGGGAGGGAGGGTTATTGCCCACCTCCTTAAGGTGAAAGCAGAATAGTACCCCCGTGACAGGGCAGCATGAGGGAAGGCAGCCAGAATCAAGTGCATGGCTAGGATCAAATCCAGCCAACCCCTGAGCCCTTGGGTGTTGGCTGGGGGCTAAGCTTAGACTGCAGGAAGGTGCCCAGTGACCTGAGGTGGCCAGGCAGGTGTGATAGTTCATTCTGTCACTATCCCCCTGCTGCCCAGGGGACCAGTTCCCACCTCTCCAGAGACCAGGCAAGGGCCCCTATGCAGGCAGAGCTGTCAGAGCCAGGTCAGGTGGGGTCCAAGAGCACATAGTGGACTCCTGGTACAGAGCATGCAGGAGAATGGGTGGGCATGAAGGGACTGCCCACAGTGGCAGTAGGGGAGCAGGATTTTCTTCCTGCCACCATGACCCTGGGGATCACTATCTTCTTAGACCCTTTGAGCTAACGTGGGCTCACCAGAAGCAGAATGACTGAGTAAAAGGAACACTATCCCCAGCTCCTAGCAGCCTTCCCTTTCCTAGCCATTCCTGATGACTAGAACCTCCTACAAGGTGATGCCAACCCCCACAGATGTCCCACAACAGGCATAGCGGAACCCCGAAGCCCTGGTTCCCAGCTAGCCCTCAACCTTGGCCCAAGGATAGATAATAATAGAATGTTTATGGAATGATCACTAAATATCAGGCACTGTTCTCACACACCACGTGCATAGCATACTCAGTTCTCACAGTCAGCCTCTGAGGCCTGTGAGACTCAGAGAAGCCTACACAGCTGGTTGAGAGGGTGCCACGCTTTAGGCACACGTCTATCTGAGTCTGGAGCCATAGCTTTGGGTATGGTGCTGAGCTGCCTCTCATGACACTGGCAGAAGGTGAGAGGCCAATGTCCTTGGAGCCCCCCAGGAGGGTGGGGCCAGACCATCCCCAGGAAAAATAGGAGAGATGGCCTGACATCTGCATGGCACACGGCAAGCCAAGATCAGGATACCCATCAGAACTTAAAGCTCTTACTCTGTATCCACCAGGGCACAGACTCCCAGAACTTTGATGCATCCCTGGCTTCCCAACCCAAGTGTAGTCAACTCTTCTGGCAATTGGCAGCACCAGACAATTAACAATAAAGAATAATTGCTTCTGGCTGTGCTAGCAGCCCACTTTGGTTGATGAGACAGGGAAGATCAGATGCTGAGGCAGGCCTCCCAGGGCAGACCACAGCAGGAGACAAGGACCAAGGCTATCAGAAAGGGCCACCAAAGTAGGGGCTCCTGCACCTCAACGTCCCAGCAGGGGTCTTGAGTGACGGAAGTCTTGGCCTCAGGCTCTGCTGAAGACTCCAGGGTGTGGAGATGAGCCTTGGCCTTCATGCCCATGGACAACAGGACAGCTTGGGCCCTGCTGTGGTCCTATTGTATCTGTCCAGGCATCTGGAGCACACTGGCAGGGGTCCTGGTAGTCAGCATCTGGAATAGAAGGTGCTGGCATGGCCATCACCTGAACTGGGGTGCATGGGGATGAGGGGTACACCAAGTGTACAGAGCAGAAGTGGGAGCCCAGAGTGAGGAAATGTGCACAGGTGAACAGCAGGCTCAGCTGGCCCAGAGCTGGCAGAATGAGGTGGAAACCCAACCCAATGCTAACCATGTGTGTCTCTGGCCCCCAGACAGAGCTGTGACCTGGCCCTGCTTGCAGTTGATGAGCCTGCCCACCATGGCAAGCCCCACTCTGAGCCCTGACTCCTCATCCCAGGAGGCCCTGTCAGCCCCCACCTGCTCCCCCACCTCTGACTCTGAGAACCTCAGCCCCAATGAGCTGGAGCTGCTAGCCAAGCTGGAAGAGCAGAACCGGTGAGTTGGGGCCTGGCGTAGGAGGAGGGTGTGCAGGGTACAGCTTGGGCCCCAAACAGAAGCTCCTGGATGCTCCCTCACACTCATGCCTGAGTCTGGTCCTGGGCAAAGTAATAGCTCCCACCAGAGGCAATGTCATCCTCCTAACCCTGAGTAAACAGACAGTTCCCCATTCAGATGAGAAGACCAAGGTTTCTAGAAGCAGAGTGAATCTTGGAACCTGGCTGTGTTTCTCAAGCCATTGTTAGACAGAAGAGTAAAGCCTCTGACTCTGGAGTCAGGCCTTCCCACCTTTTTTTTCTGGCCCTCCCCTTGTTTAAAATGTAGGTTTATTCCCTACTAATTGGAAAGAATATATGCACCCCTATGTTCATTGCATGGTTATTTACAATAGCCAAGATATGGAAGCAACTCAAGTTCCCATCAATAGACAAGTGGATAAAAAAGCTGTGACACATGTCTCAGCCAGTTTGGCTCAGTGGATAGAACATCGGCCTGTGGACTGAAGGGTCCTGGGTTCGATTCTGGTCAAGGGCACATACCCAGGTTGCGGGCTCTATCCCCAGTAGGGGGCGTGCAGGAGGCAGCCGATCAATGATTCTCTCTCATTGATGTTTCTATCTCTCTCTCCCTCTCCGTTCCTCTATGAAATCAATGAAAATATATATTTTTAAAAAGCTGTGATACATATAAAAAGAATGAAACCTTACCATTTTCGATAGCATGGATGGACCTAGAGGGTATTATGCGAAGTGAAATTAAAGTTGATCAGAAAAAGACAAATACCATATGATTTCACTTATATGTGGAATCTGAAGAACAATGTAAACGAACAAAACAGAAACAGACTCATAGATACAGAGAACAGACTGATGGTTACTACAGGGAGGGGAATGGGGACTGGGTGAAAAAGGTAAAAGGATTGAGAAGCACAGATTGATCGTTACAAAATAGTCATGGGGATGTAAAGTATAGCATAAGGATTTGGGTCAATAATCCTATATAATAAAAGAGAAACATGTAAATTGACCATCCCTCCACGTTGCTCACCAGCCAATCAGGAGTGGGTATGCAAATTAACCTGACAAAGCTGACAGGTTAATTTGCATACACAGGCACCAGGTGGAGAGCAGAGCGGGAGAGCTGGCGGAGAGTGGAGCGGCTTGGGGAAATTGGCTCCCCAAGCTGTCAGACGGAGAGCAGAGAGGGAGAGCTTGGCAGAGTGGGAGGCCATGGGACCGAGACAGCAGGAAGGGAAAACCAAGATTGCAGGGAGCACCAGGAATTCTGGGAATAGTAGTTTTGGTGGCAGCCCCAGGACCAGAAGCGGAAGCCCAGAACATGGGGAGCACCAGGAATGCTGGGAATCATAGTTCTGGTGGCAGATGGATCTCCTAGACACTAGAGCAGTGGTTCTCAACCTTCCTAATGCCGCGACCCTTTAATACAGTTCCTCATGTTGTGGTGACCCCCAACCATAAAATTATTTTCGTTGCTACTTCATAACTGTAATTTTGCTACTGTTATGAATCGTAATGTAAATGTCTGATATGCAGGATGTATTTTCATTGTTACAAATTGAACATAATTAAAGCATAGTGATTAATCACAAAAACAATATGTAATTATATATGTGTTTTCTGATGGTCTTAGGCGACCCCTGTGAAAGGGTCGTTCGACCCCCAAAAGGGTCGCGAACCACAGGTTGAGAACCGCTGCACTAGAGCAAAGTGAGCCTGGAGCAAGTTACTGTTGCGGTGGGGGATGGAGGAAAAACAAAGGTGAGAGACATAAGTAAAATCAGAGTGTCTAGGAAAAATTAAAGGGAAGATATCCTAAAACTTCCAGGAAATCTCCACCAATGAAGCAAAGAAAAAAAAATGCCTCTATTATTCTGTGAGCAACAAACCAAACTGAGTTGGGGTCTCAGACAATTCGCTCATATGATTGCAAAGACAGACAGAAACTCCCAGATTGGAGAGGGTTCCCCTGAGGGCTCCCAGATTGGAGAGAAGGCAGGTTCGGGCTGAGGGACCCCCACAACCCCCAGTGCACGAATGTCGTGCACCAGGCCTCTAGTATTGTAATAACTATGTATGGTACCAGGTGGGTACTGGAAATATTGGTGGGAACACCTTCTTTTTAAAAAAAAAAACTATTTGGGGGGGGAATGGGGGAATAAAGACACATATGTAATACCTTAATAAAGAAAAAATTAAAAATAAATAAATAAACTCATTTTTAATTATGTTTTTATTGAGTTTTAGAGAGAGAGGAAGGGAGAGGGATAGAGAGATAGAAACATCAATGAGAGAGGAACATCTTTGGTCAGCTGCCTCCTACATGGCCCCTACTGGGGGCTGAGCCCGCAACCCGGGTATGTGCCCTGACCAGGAATCTAACCGGTGACCTCTTGGTTCCTAGGTCAATCCTCAACAGCTGAGCCACACCAGCCATACACTTTCTAAAGTATATGATTGTCTAATCACTATGCTGTACACCTGAAATTAATATAAAATAATGTTGAATATAAACTGTAATTGAAAAAATAAAAATTTTTTAAAAAGGGAGTCAAATTGATGCTTAGCAGACAAGTACTCCTTGAAGCCCTTTAAATCTGCTCTGGCTTTCCTCCTTTGACATGTAAGTACTTTTAATTTTCCATAGAGTTGTAGAAGAAGAATAATTACATTCATGAGTATGAGTATTTATTAAATGAAAGGTAACTAAAATAGTAACACTTTCTCAGTGTGTGCTTAGTGAACTTTTCTGGAACAGAGGCAACAATTGAAACTACTTTTAAATAATGGTTCTTGAGCTTTTGAAATGAACCTGTTATATTACTTCTTTTTTTAAGATTTTTTATTGATTTTTAGAGAGAGAAACATCAATATGATAGTAAAACATCAATCAGCTGCCTCCTGCATGCCCCCTCCCTGGGATCAAGCCCACAATCTGGGTATGTGCCCTGATCAAGAATTGAGCCAGCAACCTTTTGGTCCATAGGACAACACCCAACCAACTGAGCCACATTGGCCAGGGCTGACCTCTCCTTTTTCATAAACAATGTATTTTTTGTTGTTGCTGTTAATCCTTACCAGAGGATATTTCTTCCATTGATTTTTAGAGAGTGTGGAAGGGAGGGAGGGAATGAGGGAGGGAGAAGAGAGAGAGAGGAAGAGAGAGAGAGAGAAAAACAAACAAACAAACAAAAAACATCGCTGGGAGAGAAACATACCGATTGGTTGCCTCCTGCATGCGCCCTGACCCGGCCAGGGATCAAACCTACAACCCAAGTATGTGCCCTTGACTGGGAATTGAACACAAGACCCTTTAGTTCACAGACTAACGCTATAACCACTGAGCCCACATCAGCCAGGGCAACAATGTTTTATAACAAGATAAGTTTGTAAAAAAGTTACTGTATTAATTTAATTGTGATTGAAATTTTAATCAGTTATGTTTTCTTATTTTTAAAACTTACCCTTTTTTTCCAGAAGTATAGCTTTGAATTTTAAAAAAATGTTTTTCAAATATTATTAAAAAATAAAATAAAATGTAGATTTATTATCATTCAGCTATTACAAAGCCAACAGATCAGGAGAGGACTGCCACTGAGAAGACAGAAGCAGGAGGCAGGGCACACCATGCAGGGCCACTCAGGGAGGCACGAGGGTCAGTCAGGAGGCAGAGGGAGCCAGGGGGAAATGCAGGCAAGTACTTCTACTGTGGTTTCTGAAAGAAGGAATGGGCAAGGCAGGGTAAGCAGGCCTGTGTTGGGCTAGTTTGAATCATTTCAGCCTGCTTTGGGGCATAGGGGTGGCCTGTGGTGATCAGGACACATAGTAGCCCTGAGTGTGAGAGCCTGGTAATGGAGACTTGGTGGGTTTGTGGGTTCTGGATTCATTGATTTGCACATGAAAGATGCACTAACAGGTGGTCCTTCACTAACTCTAGGAATTAGCTAGGCCTGGGAGGGACAGGCCCTCTAGAGTCAGCCAGGACCTCGCTGTCAAAGCATCAGAAACCCAGGTTTCATAAAGCTTCTCATAGGCTGAGTACTCCCAGCCACCTGCTCACCCTCTCTCACCCTCATCCATAAAACATGATTCTTCACAAAACCTGCCCTTCATGGGTGGTACAAGACTCAGTGAGCTAATCCATATGTTTCTCAGCCCAGTACAGGGCACAGATTGAGACAAACAAATGCAGCCTCTGCAGTGACCCAGGGAGATGGACCATAGCTCAGAGAGGTTAGGGCTCTGGC
Source organism: Myotis lucifugus (assembly GCF_000147115.1). Lineage (NCBI taxonomy): Eukaryota > Metazoa > Chordata > Mammalia > Chiroptera > Vespertilionidae > Myotis > Myotis lucifugus. The sequence goes on along the minus strand of NW_005871434.1, from coordinate 238,657 downwards.
CGAGGTCACTCGGCAAGAACAATTAGACCAAATCCCTGGTGGCCTCTGGAATCCCTGAGAAGAGGTGCCAGGCTCCTCAGCAGCTACCTGTTCCCAAGGAGTCACTGAAGCCCAGGGACCAGGGTGGGCGATGCCTGCAGCCCAGAACTGCCTCTACCTGCCCTCCCTACCTAGGCTCCTGGAAGCCGACTCCAAATCAATGCGCTCCATGAATGGCTCCCGGCGAAACAGCGGCTCCTCTCTCGTATCCAGCTCCTCCGCCTCCTCTAACCTGAGCCACCTGGAGGAGGACACATGGATCCTATGGGGCCGAATCGCCAATGAGTGGGAAGAGTGGCGGCGTAGGAAGGAAAAGCTGCTTAAGGTGGCAGGGATGGTGGAGGTGGGTGGGCGGTGGGAGGGCCAACAGGGACAGACAGCAGGTCACACTCCGCCAGCACCAGGGCCCCAGCACGGGCAAAGGGACAGAAGTGGAGTTGTGCAGGCACTTTCAGGGGGCCTTGCCAGGTCAGGGGGAGGGAGGGAAGAGAGTGTGAATGGGGCTGGCCAGGTAAGTAGCTGTCACACTGACGTCTCAGGCACCTATTTGTTTCCTGCCCCACTATGTTCTGTGACAAACTGGGGGAAGTACATTATGCAGTGTGGTCTCCGTCTGCAGTGCAAAGGCTCTGCGGAGCTCTGAGCCACATGCATGGCATAGGCAAGCCCCATCTTGGGGGCTGGACTAGGTAACCCTGGGGAGACTGCACTGGGCCAGCATCCAGTCTGGCCTCCTGCTGCCCACCCCGTCCCCAGGAGCTTATCCACAAGGGCATCCCGCACCACTTCCGGGCCATTGTGTGGCAGCTCCTGTGCAGCGCTACAAACATGCCAGTCAAGAACCAGTACTCAGAGCTGCTCAAGATGTCCTCGCCATGCGAGAAGCTGATCCGCAGGGACATCGCCCGCACCTACCCAGAGCACGAGTTCTTCAAGGGCCAGGACAGCCTAGGCCAGGAGGTCCTCTTCAATGTCATGAAGGTGAGGCCCCCACTGCTGAGGACCCCCCAACCCTACATGAAGAAGCACTGTCCACATTGCCTGCTGTCACTGAGCCTGGCAGGACCCTGCCCTGACACTCACGTTCCCTTACAGGCATACTCTCTGGTGGACCGGGAGGTGGGCTACTGCCAGGGCAGTGCCTTCATCGTGGGCCTGCTCCTAATGCAGGTAGGTGGCCTGGGGCCAGGCTTATGGCAGGGCCCAGCCCATCTAAGCTCTGCTTCCAGGAGGTGGACAAAAGCAGAATGTAACCCTCTATCCAGTGTTCTACTGTCAGAGCCTACCCCTGCGTCCAACTGTGACCTCTGACAGTCCCCAGGCCGAGCCCCCAGTGGGTGAACACAGAGGGGCTGACTGCCTGTTATGTCCACTGTACTGTCCAAGGTCTAGAGGGGCAGGCCGTCCTACTCAGTCACCTCCCAGGGTTGGACAGGGAATTCCAACAGGGAGCTTAAGTTAGCCAGTGTGGAGTTTATGGGGCTGGGGTTTTGTCCAGAGAATTCAGCAGGCTTTGGAAGAGGAGAACAGAGACACTGAGAGTGGACCAGTTGGTGTCCCAACCATGGGCTCTGGAGGTGGCCAGACCTGGGGATCAAGTACCTGCCAGGTGGCCTTTGGTAGGTGACTTCAGCCTCAGGAGATTTTCCATCAGTAAACAAGAGTGACCAGAGGTTCATTGTGAGAGTTCAGACAACCCACACAGTCCACGTTCATTAAACTTAAATAGAGCAGAAACAGGCCTAGCACAGTAGTCCAGGTCCAAAGGAAGAGCAGTAAGTGTCCCCTTCCTACCCTGCCCACACTCAGCCCCCTGCCCACCTGCCCATCCCTCAGATGCCGGAGGAAGAGGCTTTCTGTGTGTTTGTGCGGCTGATGCAGGAGTATCGCCTTCGGGAGCTCTTCAAGCCCAGCATGGCTGAGCTGGGGCTCTGCATCTACCAGTTTGAGTACATGCTGCAGGTGAGTGGGGCCGGGGTGGCCCATCACCACCCACTCCTCTGCAGCCCACAGCCATCCCAGTGGGTCTATTTAACTGAAAATTCCAGGGCTGAGAAATCATATCCAGAGGTCCCAGCTCAGAAAAGGGCTCTAGTCCCCAGGGAGCCATGTGGCATTGCCCCCAAGCACACTTCCAGGGATAGGACAGAGCCAGGCATTTATAGTGGGGGCTCCTGAGAGCTCTGGGCTTCCAGAATCCAAGGGCAGAGGGGTCAAGGTGTCTTTTGCCAGACACACCCATAACGCCCTCACTGTCTGCTCCTATCGTGGTATGGCAGAAGGAGGGAAAGTGTTGTCTGCCTGCCTTTGATGATTACAGGAGAGCCACAGACCTTTCTGTTTATAAATAGCAGTCCCCACAGGGCACAGGGGCCACTCTTGGCTGGCAGACAATTTCCCTGTGCATGCAAGGGAAGAACACACACACACACACACACACACGGCCTGCTCCAGAAGTCTGTCACAGATGGGGCTGTGAAACTGCACAGCAGTTGGGGATGAGAGTTGAAGGGGGAATGGGAGGTAGGCCCTGGGATAAGCCTGGTCATAAAAGCCCCATTCCTCAGGCCTGGAAAACTGGGAGGTGCTGTTGGTCAAGGGGACCTGGTAGTGCCAACAAGCAAGGGGCCAGGGCCTGCAGAGAAGAAGTGGCCCTGCCCAGGCTGGGTAGCTGAGAGCCCCTACAGCAAAGTAGCCGGACAGTGCCAGGGAGCTCCTGGGCCTGCAAGGAAGCCTAGGGCAGGTTGCAGGAAGGGGCACCAGGGTCCCTTCTTCTAGTAAATGACATCAAGGGGGTCCTAATACTTTCTCCAGCTTATTTCCCCAGTTTCTGTCACTTTTCAGCAATCTGAAGTTCAGGCCAATCAGACCGGCATCCCCTGAGCATTGCTGGGCACAGAGCATCATGAGGGGGCAGTGGGGAGACACAACGACTGGCAAGTCAAGGAATACAGGTTGACCAGCAGTAGGTTTACACTGCACCCCACCGCTCACTCTCTGAGTGACCTTGAGCAGTTAAGTAAACCCACCCCAAGCCTCAGAAGCTCCCTGTCAGGCTGATCATGAGGATCCTATGAGCAGAAAGGAGAGCAGATGGGCCACTTCCTACCCAAGGTGCACATCCTGCACCCATGAGCTGCTGCTATTCCTGTCACCCCTGCCTGTGTCCCCACCTCATGCTACTCAGAGTTCTAGAATATTTCAGCCTCACCCAAACACAGTGCTGAGGGCACACAGAGGAAGGGACCCAAGGGCAGACCAGAGAAGGCTTCCTGGAGGCAGAAGCACCAAGACTCAGCACTTCCAGGTGGAAGGAGCCTGTGGGCACGGACAGCTGTGCCTGGTGCCCACAGGCTCCTTCTCAGTGCTGGGCCTCCTCCTCTGACCCCTCAGGAGCAGCTCCCGGACCTGAACACTCACTTCCGCTCCCAGAGCTTCCACACGTCCATGTACGCCTCGTCCTGGTTCCTCACACTCTTCCTGACCACCTTCCCACTGCCTGTCGCCACTCGTGTCTTCGACATTTTCATGTATGAGGTCAGGACCCCTTCACCCTCTTGCTCTCCCAAAGGCCCCACACTGGAAATAAATTTCAACCAAGGAAGGGCCAGGGTTTGGGGAGGGATCGGAGAAGCACTGTCCCCACTGCCTTTGCAGGGCCTGGAGATCGTGTTCCGGGTAGGCCTCGCCCTGCTGCAGGTGAACCAGGTGGAGCTGATGCAGCTGGACATGGAGGGCATGTCCCAGGTGGGCCAGGGGCCCAGGAAGGGTGGGATTGCCCCCCACCCAGGGTAGGTGAAGTGAGACACTTGGAGTTCCTGAGCAGCCTGATCCTTTTCTATCCCCTGTGACCCCTGAGGCCTCCCTGGAGAACCAGGCTGGGCACTAAGGAGCTCCAGACACAGTCCAGGGCCAGCAGCCTGGCAGTGGGGAGAGAGGAAGGCCCAGGCCCTGGCTCTGGGAGGTTTCACCCCCCTTTCTCTTGCCCCCAGCTTTGTGTCCCCCAAAATCTTTGTGGTAAATAATTATACTAGCCAAACCACGGGGCCTTGGGTGTGGTTTTTGGCCTAGGAACTGGGCCAGGTGAGGACAAAGGAGGGAGTGAGGGGTCTGGGCAGCCTCACTGGCCTACGCAACCCTGGCTTCCCTGCTTCTCACTGCCATGTCCCCACCATGCAGGCTCCTGCCCCCTCCCAGTGTCCTCCAGCTGGTACTTCAGAGAAGAATACACAAAGGCCACAGTTGTGTCCACAGACACGAATGTTCATTGTCTGCAGCTGCTAGAGCGGGCCAGCTGGGCTGGGGAGCAGGAGCCAGCCTGGCCCCAACCAACAGCAAGCTGTGTCCACCAGTGGCTCACACTTAACCCTTTGTAGAGGCCCCAGGCGAGCAGACCCACTGAGGGGTCTTCCCTCCAGGTTGCTCCTGGCTGTCCCAATTCTACAACCTTTTCAGTATCCTCTCACCGCCCTGGGTGCAGCACGCCTCCCCCTTCCTCTAAGAAGGTGCCCTGTGCTCAGACCCTACCTCAACCCACCCCCAGGCCTTTGCTACTGCAGCCTGCTTTCCCCCTGCAAACTGAAGTCCTGGCTTCTGGCAGCTTCTCTCCAGATGCCTTCTCACACTCACTCACTTGCTCCACAATGATAGAGCACCCACAACAGGCAGGCCAGGCACTGCACTGGGTACATGGTGACATCCCAGGCAGATCTGCTTCTGCCCTCCCTCCCTCCTCCAGGGCAATGGGCACAGCAGACACAGAGGGGCTCAGGCGCCCCCCTACACCCTTATAATCAGTGACTGCCTATGTTTCCACAGTACTTCCAAAAGGTGATACCCCATCAGTTCGACAGCTGCCCGGATAAGCTGATCCTCAAGGCTTACCAGGTCAAGTACAACCCTAAGAAGATGAAGAGGTCAGTACCCAGCAGCCAGGGCGCTGGTGGAAAAGAGGTCCCTGGTGGTGGGATAGTGACCATGTCAGCCTTCTCCTCTGCAGGCTCGAGAAGGAATACGCAGCCATGAAGAGTAAAGAGATGGAGGAGCAGATCGAAATCAAAGTGAGTTCCTAGGGAAGGGGGACAGGGACCAGAGGACCTTGGGAGCTTCCATCCCAAGGCAAGAAGTGGGTGGCCACTAGGGGGCAGCCCTGCCCAGCACATGAGGCACACCAGACTGCCCTTAGGCTCTGAGGGGTTGACTCTCTGTGTGAGCGAGGGCTCACCTGGAGCTGGGGACACAGAGGTGGACAAGGTGGACCTGGCCTTGTGGGGCTCCCATTGCAGTGAGAAGACAGTCAGTGAACCAATAAGTATAGAGTATGAACTCTAGAAAGAACTCTGGATAAAATGTGTAGGGGAGATTGCTGCAGGTCCAGGGAACTGAGTGCTAAAGGCCCGAGCAGCCGCAGGCCTGAGGGGCTAGAGGAACATCAGGAATGCTGCCCTCAGTGGTGGGAGCCCCGAGGTCAGGAGTAAGGGGGAGCCCCGAGGTAGGCGGGGGCCATATGCAGGGAGGATAGGCCAGTGTACTGCACTCATGGCCCCTGGCTCCCCCTGGTGCCTGGCCAGCCAGCCCTACTAGGTTTGAGGGTACAATTCTGTCACCAACTCCAATATGTGGGGTTTTTCCCCACACCACCAAGCAATTTTCCAACGCCAGCTGAGTGTCCTACAATTCAGCTCAATTCTGACACCATCTACTTGGAGATGATGTCAGATCCCACAGGTTAAGGGCATTGTCTCACAAGACTGCCACTCCCCCCTTCAGAAGCCAGTCTCAAGTCCAGATTGTCACCTATGCTTCTGGCCAGCTGGCTGTAGATCACAGGTTCCTGTGATTCCCTTCTCGGGTTCGATTAATTTGCTAGAGTGGCTCACAGAATTCAGAGAAATATTACTACTAGATCACTGGTGTGTTATAAAGGATTTAGCTCAAGAACAGCCAGATGGAAGAGATGCATAGGAACAGGTTTGGGGACAGGGCACAGAGCTCCCTGCCCTTTCCATTTATACCACACTCACAGAACCTCCAACCATTCATCAACCTGGAAGCTCTCCAAACCCCATACTGTGGGGTTTTATGGGATTTCATTACACAGGCATGATTGATTACATCATTTGCCATCAGCAATTTATTCAACCTCCAACCCATCTCCTCTCCCTAGAGATCTGGGGATAGGACTGAAAGTTCCAACCCTCTGACACATGGTTGGATTCCCTGGGAACCAGGCCCCATCCTTAGGTGGCCAAGGGACTTTCCAAAAGTCCTCATTAACATAACAAAAGACACCTTTATCTCTCTCCTCACTTAGAAAATTCCCAGGGTTTTAGGTGCTCTGTGCCAGGACTGGATGGAAGACCAAATATATATTTTTTACTGTAAATCATATCACAAGGGATTTTTTGAGTGTGCAGAGTCTCTGAACCCAGTCTTCCCTCCTCTCCCCCTGCTTTCATCCCTCCACACGTGATTTTAGTTATTCATTCAACAAAAATTTATTGAGCACCTACTTTGTGCCAATCACAGCAGAGAGTAAGGGTCCTCAGTCCAGTGGGGGTAGGGGGACAGACATAAACACAAACCCCAACACAGCCTGGCTCTGTCCTCTGTCTATAGACTGGCAGACTACCACAGTGGCTGAGACTGGAGTCCCGCAGACCAGGGTTCAAATGCCAGCTCTACCACAGACCAGCTGTGTGACCCGGGAAAATGAATTCACCTCTCTGATCCTCTCAGTGTCCCCTTCTGCAAAATGGAAATGATACTTACTCTACTGTTCAATTTATTATTATCACCACCACCACCACTATCATCATCATCCCCTCATCCCCACGTCCTCTAGAAAGGCAAAGGCAAAACCTAGATTAGAATCCAATCCTGCCACCCATTCCTGAGTGGGAAAGAGAGCATCATTGTTCTGTCCCTGGTTGTAGGATTTCCAGAAATAGTTTTGTGTCTTGAATTTTTTAGCATCTCTGTTTCTCAGAAGTGGCACCCTGACTGATGCACTAGTCCAAGCTGTGTGTGTGTGTGTGTGTGTGTGTGGTGTCTTACTCATACACAGACAAGGCCTGCTCCCATCTGGTGACTATGAGGGCTCAGCATTAGGTAGGTATACAGCAGACCATTGGACCACATGTTTAGCTTGGAAATTTCCCATGAGAGGAGGTCTTAAAGGATTCAGGCAGGTGCCTTCTCCCTTAGCCCTGTCCTTTGCTCTTTCACCTTTAGCCTGTTTTAAAATATACCTGGGATTTGTTTTAACTGCCTTTGAAAGAAGAGTTTATTACAGTTTCAAAGAGGCAGGGCACACCAGGCCATGAAAGGCCATATGGGGAAGCATCAGGGTTGGTCAGGAGGCAGAGAGATCAAGGGGAAAAATAGGGGCCAGAGCCTTTATTGTGGTTTTCAAGCAAAGGAATGGGCAAAGCAGGGTGGGCAAGTTTGAGCAAGTTTAGGATTGACTAGTTTGAATAATTTCAGGGGCTATAGGAGTGGTCCCTAGTTGTCCTGTGACGATTTCGGAAGGGAAATATTGGCTTATATGTAAGAATTAGATAAGAAAGGTGTGTGTGTGGAGGGGTGGGGAGGGGGCACACTGGATTGGCTGGTTTGCCTTGTCAAGCAGGTTGTTTACTATCTGTAGGAATTAGCTAAATCCTGGGAGGGGCAGTCTCTCCAGGATTAGCAAGGCCTAAGGATGTCCAAGCATCAAAAATACAGAAAAAAATGTTAAGCTCTTACTAGTACATAGCCCCCATAGTTTTTGCACACTCTCTCTTTCTCTCTCTCTCTCTCTCTCTCTCTCTCACACACACACACACACACACACACACACACACACACACTTTCCCTTTGGAGTAAGCAGGAGAGAGGTGAGTTGTCTGCAGGGCACATCCAGCTCCTCCAAGGATGGCTGTGTTTATGCCAAAGAAATCCAAGGTCATGGGTCAAGACTCTGGGTTCCAGATCACTTTGAGGGACAGAGACCTACCCTCTGAAACAGCTTGGGAGGCTCAGGCAAAACACTGCCTCATTCCAACTCAGTTTCCCCATCCATGATATAAATCAAAGGTCATCAATCAAGTCTGCCATCTCTCCGAGCAGTTGCTTCATAGGAAAACCTAAAACCACAAATATCTAACCAGAATCCACGAGCACAGGATGGAAGACAAAAGCAAGGGAGATGGCCTCCCCCTGGCTGGGGGGAAGTAACGATTGTTGGGCACAGCTAGCTGGCTGTCAGTGGGTCACAAAGATGTAGTTGTCGAGCCGAAGGAAGTATGGGTGTTCAGCAAGACCTCCTACCCTGGACCCAAATTCTGAGAGGAGTTTGTCAACTGAAAATTGAACTCTGAGGCTGGAGGCAAAGCAGTGAAGGATGGGGCCTGTCTGATAGCAGCTTCCCCCAAAATGCAGAAGCCTTTGCCCTGTGGGAAGTGGACAGGCCCGAGCATGGAGTACTAGCAGATTCCCAAGGAGGGCATGGGTACAGACCACCCACCTCACACACATTGTGTATCCACAAAAGTGCTCGCATTATCTTTACTGAACTAAGGCTTATTTAAAAAAAAAAAATCTACCCAACTGGCATGGCTCGGTGGTTGAGCATCGACCTATGAACCAGGAGGTTACAGTTCGATTCCCAGTTAGGGCACATGCCCAGGTTGTGGACTCAATCCCCATTGCGGGAGCGTGCAGGAGACAGCCAATCAGTGATTCTCTCTCATCATTGATGTTTCTATCTCTCTCTCCCTCTCCCTTTCTGAATCAGTAAAAATATTTTTTTTTTAATTTAATGGGCCGTTCTGAATGGGAATTGGCCCTGTTTTTTGGGATCACTGACCCAAAATGTAAGCCTCTAGCTCTGTCCTTCTGGGAGTTGGCCTGGCCCCTTGGGGGATAGACCTCTCTATAGAAGTGGAAGGCAGGATCTGATATGCTCTCCCCTCTCCCCATATAGAGGCTTCGAACAGAGAACCGACTTCTGAAACAGCGGATTGAGACCCTGGAGAAGGTGAGGGGTATGCCACCTGCCTGTCAGACACTGAACTCTCCAGGCCCCAAGCAGGACCCAACAGCCAGAGGGCCAGCAAGACTCCTGCCCTAGGCCTTACCATGAACCCCACTGATATTTGAGCTGCCATATAATCTGACCGTGGGGAAAATTAGCTTGGAGCTGGAGGTTGAGTGATAACCTAGTTAACTGCAATCACCACAACCCATTTGTGTCCGGTGCCCTCCAGGGCTGTCTGGGTGGAGAGGAGGAGGTAGAACTGCTACTTTGACTGAGGTGCCTGGAACTGGGCCACAGGACACCCCACCCTGTAATTTGAAAGCCTTGCCCTCAAAAGGAAGGAGATGGGAGTGAAGGAATAGGGGGTGGTCTTGCCACTGGATCCATGATGGGGTGCCACAACCTTGACCATGGCCCCAATCTTGTTTTAAAAATGAAAGTAGAGTTGGAGGCCCCTCTTTCTGCTCTACCCTCATTTTCACTTGACCCTGCATGGACCACAGGTTGTCCACAGGATTTTATTGCCCTTGCCCCAAAGCCTCCATTCTTATTCAGTCTCCAAATCAAAGTTGCTGAGTTTTCCCAGTTGACCTTAGTTGGCCCCAGTCGTGAGCCCCCCTGACTTCCCACTCAGCTCACACACAGACCCCTCTCCTGGAAGGAACTGGCTCTGGCATTGGTCTTCCTCCAGGTCCTGTCCTGCTGGTTTTCTGGTTCTCAGGTTTCACTCCTGTCTCCCCTGCTTCTAGACATAGTTCACTGCGTTAGTGACAAGTGGTTCTTGTCTGTCTCTCCCCCTCTCCTGTCCCCGCACCTTCTGCTCTGCCTCCTCCCCCTGTTGCTGGGAACTCCCTCGCCGGGTAGGAGAGCGCTGCTCTGGCTGATAGGTTAATCCAGGTACTGTAGCTTTTCTTCTGACTCTCCTGTTTCCTTCCTAGTCTCTACACATGACAGCCAATACTGCCTCCTCCCTGGTTGCTGCCATGGGTGAGGGGGACAGGCCTGGCACCATGCATGGGGGTGGCTGGGGACTGCTTCTCAGGAAAACAGAGGTTCCATCTAGAGGAGGTGGCTGTGCGTGTGCAAACGTGGCAACCGAGGGTATGTCTCTGTGTCTGTGAGTGTGTGTACACACACAGGGACACAACGTTTCCTCCCTCAGGGGATACGGTGGGGACCAGGAGGGCTCAGGGAGCCTGAGGGTGCATCAACAGCAGGCCTTAGTGTGTGCATTGCTGAGCCTCCCCCACCCACACATACACACCATCCCTTCTGGCCTTTCACACTCTCTGCTTCCACCTGCAAGGCCTGCCATCTTCTCTCATTCACCTGCTTCTGCTGCTGCCTTATCTTGAATGGCTTTATCTGGAAGCTTCTGCCTGCCACCTGGTGGCTCCAAGCATGGAATGGGGGGACCCACATTGGATGGGGTGAGGGGATGAGGCTGGGTGGGGTAGATCAGAAATGAGGAAGGCCAGGGGAGAGGCATATTCCACCTCCCAACCCTGCCCTGGGGAGCCAGGCCTCAGCTGCCCCACCCTCACCAGCAGAGCCTGAGCTCTGGTGTGCCATCACCCTGGATAAGGACTTGCTTCTCCTCCCCTGGGACAGAGGTCAACAGCCAGAAGTCAGGAGGGAACAAAGCTGTCAGCAGCCCCAGCCTGTGGCCCCGTCTTCATTTAAGCGCCACAGAGCTTGGACCCCGGGTTGAGAACCGGTGTCTTCCTCCAGGCTCCTCCTGGTGTCCTGTACCTGCCTACCCCTCACCCTTGTTCCGAGGTCCCGTGGGCGCCCCATCCCAGACTCTGAGTGAAGGAGGCCTCACCCCCTCTCCCACTACTCCTCTGCCCTCCTTGGGACTCACTCTAAGGTGGGCCTGAGGCAGGGCCTGGCGTGTGAGCAGAGGGTCATGCCCTATCCTCCATCGGCTCAGGGACAGGTGACACGGGCGCAGGAGGCCGAGGAAAATTATGTCATCAAGCGGGAGCTGGCGGTGGTGCGGCAGCAGTGCAGCTCAGCAGCAGAAGACCTGCAGAAAGCGCAGAGCACCATCCGGCAGCTGCAGGAGCAGCAGGTACCAGCAGGCCACCGTGGTGAGGCCACACTCCAACCCCCCGCTTGGGTGGGGAGAGCACCCAAAGCTCAGTGCATACTCTCCCCCAGCCCCACCCTCAGCAATCAACCCCTGACCCGAGGGAGAATTCTATGGTTTCCATGTTCCACCACCCTCGGGGATGCTTGGCAGGACCCTCTTCCTGGCACAGGCATTCAACCTTGACTGATGGGCCTGTGATTCCTTGGTGTCTCCCCAAGGTCTTCGGAGCTATTGGGCTTCCCCAGGGGTCAACCATGAAGGCTAGGAGCTAGGATGAGGGACAAGGGAGGGGGCTCCCTTCTCCAGTACCCAGGACTTTGCCCTCTCAGAGGAGATTCTGGTCTATGCCCACTACGCTGAACTGGCAGGGTTGGCATGAGTGGGCAGTGCAAGTCTGTTATGGGGTCTTGAACTCAGTGGTGGGAAGGGCTCACAGGCTAGAGCACTGTGAAAAGATCTGCAGAACCTTCCTTCAGATTTACCCAGCAGGCTTCTTCCTTATCTATTGACCTGCCAGCAGCTGCAGCCCCCAAGTTCAGAATGCACATGTGCACACATGCCCTGGACGGACAGAGAAAGATGCTGTAGGTTCCCTGGGCCCCTACACTACAATCCAGACCTGATCCCAACAAAGCCTGGCAGTGAAGTGGGCTCCCTGATTTGGAGAAACCTCATGTGTCAAGAAACAATGGGTGGAGAGAAGGAAGGGTAGTTCCCTGGGAGGACCTCTCACCCAGGCCTGGAGACCTTGGCTCAGGCTTTAGTTCAGGAATTTAAGTTGATTCTTTGTCCCTGGAGACAGGGACAGAGAGCTTCGCCATGTCTCACCTGTGTCCACCTCCCACCCCTCACCTGCCAGTGCTGTGGCCCCCAACTTGCTCTGAAGCAGCTGGGCCAATGGGGAAACTGGGGCTGGACTCATCCCACCACTGGCATGATGCCCTCTTTCAGGCTAAAGAGACACCTGCCACTCCTGAACTCTGTCCTTTGGGGGATGCAGAGATGGGTGAGGCAGGTAGTGCCATAGACACTGGCCCTTGAGCACCATCTCCTTGGGTGTGAGCAGAGGGTCAGCCTGGCAGAGCTGGAGCTTGGTATGAGGCCTGAAGCCCGCCTGGGCCAAGGGAGGGCTACTGGCACCCATGGATGTCAGAGGCCCAAAGTGGTCGAGGGCAGCAAGCAGGCCTGGGTAGCTGGACAGGAGGCCAGTGGAGGGGGGGTGGTAGTAGAGGGCAGGGGCCACCTTCCAGAGAATGCCCTGCCAGGCCACCAGGGCAGTGAAATGGGGACCCAGCAAACTCTTTTCCCATCCTTTCCTGTTTAGATATGGGGGAAGAGAGAGGAGAGAGGTGAAGAAAGAGGGCCCAGAGTGCCATAGCCCTGAGCCCCACCCTCTCCACACCCACCCAGCAATCCTGGGAACCAGCCATTAGCATCCCTCAGGGAGTATCCTGAGACCATGGAAGGTCCCCTTCAGTAGGTTCCCTCTGTGTGACTTTCTCAGGAAGGAGACTAGGCCTGGTCATCAGGGTCCCCATGATGGGGTTCCACTCTCTTCCCATGAAGGCAGAAGGCACAGGAAGAGGATCTAGTTTTTCTCCTGATTCCTCACTCTATCCACAGCCTGAGCCCCCTCCCAGCCCTGGGGCTCTGGAGAGTAGGAGGCAAGTCCTGAGCTCACAGCCAGCTGGCAGGAAGGCTGCCCACCCTCCAGCTGCAGCCTGGGAACTGATGCAGCTCTCCATCTGTCCCCAGGGTAACCCTCGCCTCACCGAGGACTTTGTGGCCCACCTGGAGACTGAGCTGGAACAGTCAAGGCTGCGGGAGATGGAGACATTAGGGGCCCTACGGGAGATGCAGGACAAGGTTCTAGACATGGAGAAGGTGCAGCTGGGCAATCCGGTGTTTGGGAGACTCTGGGGGAGGGAAGGTGGGGTGATGCATGCACTTAAGGAGGTACATAATCAGTCCTGAACAAGGAAAAGGGGCTGCCAGGGGAACCATGGGGGAGTGTCCTGGGATCAGATCCTCCTGCTTCAGCAGTCCCAAGGAACCCAAGATTGCTTCCCCCATGGTCTCTACGGGAGGGTCTGGGCAGATAGGAAGTGGGCCGCTCACCCCTAGACCCTTCCCAAGTCCTAGACCTTCCCAAGTCCTAGGGCCCCTACTCCCTCTTCCCCCACAGAGAGACCACCCCCCCATCAGGGCCCGCCCCACCCTTCATGCCCCAGGTAGAGAAAGCAGTGTTCTGGCTTTCATGGGCTTCCTGGCTTTCATGCCCCCCCCCCCCCCGCCTCAGGCCCTAGGTTCCAGGAGGGAAGGAGGGGAAGGGAAATCCCAGGTCCAGCAGAGCTGCTCACCCCACCTGAACCTCCATGGAGACTTCACCAAGGGGGAAATTAGGGGCCACCCTCTCCTGCCTGCAGCTCTGAAGGGGACCCCAGGCCTCCTAGGTCAATCCCCAGCTGCTTTCACACTGACTATTGACTCATCTTCTACAAAGCTGCCAAAAGAGGGCAGGCAGCAGGACATAGTCACTCTGGCAGAAGCCGCCCACCCTCCTGGAGCCTGCACTATTCTGGGTGCCTCCCAGGTGTCTCTGCCACAGCCCTCAATCCCCATCAGCTATCCAAGAGCTGGGCTTCCCTCCACATTGGAGGGAAATGTGTACCCAGTAGATCCTGGCTCTCTCCCCTGATTCTGACCCAAACAAGGGTCAGTGAGGTCCCAGGGTGGCAAACTGGATTTTGTTCCCAAAGGCCAGAACACAAATCTCTCATCCCTGACCCTTGGGAAGCCAAGACAGGGCCTGGGCTGACCCTAAGTGGGTTCCCAGGAAGAGGGGCTACCTGGGAAGGAGTGGGTACAAGGTGCCAAAGTCCAGTCTTCTCAGCTTCTGCTGGGGCAGGTCCTGGCTCTGGCCCCATATGAGTGGATCTGAGATTCCCAGGTGGGAAGGCACTGGTCCCAAACCCAGCCTGCCTGGTGTCCTCAGCAGTAAGATTTATGGTGTTGCCCTAAGCCAGTCCTGTGAGAGAGCAGGTACTGTTTTTATAGCCATTTTATTTTTATTGATTTTAGAGAGAGGAAGGTGGGGAGAGAGAGAGACAAACATTGACATAAGAGAAAAATCTATGGGGGGTGCAGGGTGGAGGGAGTCAATGAGGAAAAAAGGGGGAACATCTGTAATACTTTTAAAAAAGAAAGATCAATCTGTTGCATGTACCCCAACTGGGGTTGGATCTGCAACCTGGGTATGTGCCCTGACCAGGAATCGAACCCACCACCTTTTGGTGTACGGGATGATGCTCCAACCAAATGAGCCACACCGGCCAGGGCTCTGGCAGCCATTTTATAGGTGAGAATCTACAGCTGGGGCCACAGAGGTGGATCTGCTCCCATGGGCCTCTCCCAGCTGGGCTACCCCAAGTAGAGCCCACAAGAAATAAGGGAAGGCATCTTGGCCTACAGGAAGGGGATGCATGGCTACCAGCTGCCCTAGGCTCTGACCGCTCCTGTCCCCCTCAGAGGAACAGTTCACTGCCTGATGAGAACAACGTGGCCCAGCTACAGGAGGAGCTCAAGGCACTCAAGGTGCGGGAGGGCCAGGCGGTGGCCTCTGCAAGGGAGCTGAAGCTGCAGCTGCAGGAGCTCTCGGACACCTGGCAGGTGAGGCCCTCGCCAATGGACAGGAAACTGCGGTGCAACCAGGAGGTCGGCCACCCTCCATGCTTAAGAGCCCCTGGCTGACCACCGGCCTCTCTTGGCAGGCCCATCTGTCCCGCGGGGGCCGCTGGAAGGAGTCCCCACGGAAGCTGGTCCTGGGCGAGCTGCAGGATGAACTGATGAGCGTGCGTCTGCGCGAGGCCCAGGCTCTGGCCGAGGGCCGAGAGCTGCGGCAGCGCGTGGTGGAACTCGAGACGCAGGTGGGCCGCAGTCGCCCTCTCAGGGTCTTGGTGTTCATGGCTGCTTCCTTGGGTAGGCCATAACACCCGCCCGCACGTCCTCTCTCCTCCAGGACCACATCCACCGCAACCTTCTGAACCGCGTAGAGGCAGAACGCGCGGCTTTGCAAGAGAAGCTGCAGTATTTGGCTGCGCAGAACAAGGGGCTGCAGACACAGCTGAGTGAAAGCCGCCGCAAGCAGGCAGAGGCCGAGTGCAAGGTGCCCCCTTCCCGGATCCCGCCTTCCCACCCCAACCCCTGCCTGCCTCGCTCTTGACCAGCCTTCTTCCCACTGCCCTCAGAGCAAGGAGGAGGTGATGGCGGTGCGCCTGCGAGAGGCAGACAGCATGGCTGCGGTGGCTGAAATGCGGCAACGCATTGCAGAGCTGGAGATCCAGGTGAGGGGGTCGGATGGGGTGAAGCGTGCTCCAGGCCTGCATGCTGCCTGACCCCCTGTAACCTGGCTCACCCACAGAGGGAGGAGGGCCGCATCCAGGGCCAGCTGAACCACTCAGACTCTTCGCAGTACATCCGGGAGCTCAAGGACCAGATAGAGGAGCTGAAGGCCGAGGTGAGCGCGGGAGAGACCTGAGAGCCCTGCGTGTCCTCATTTGGTGTCCAGCCAGAAGTCAGTGTCTGCCTGGGGTGCGGGAGAGGAGGGTGCCCAGGGACAGGTGGGTCCACACATCCAGTGTGCCGTCCGGCCCCAGGTGCGACTACTGAAGGGCCCGCCATCCTTCGAGGACCCACTGGCCTTTGACGGGCTACATCTGGCACGGCACCTGGATGAGGACTCGCTGCCATCGTCCGATGAGGAGCTGCTGGGCATGGGCGTGGGCGCAGCACTGCAGGATACACTCTACCCGCTGTCCCCCCAAGACGCTCGCTTCCTCCGCAGTCTGGAGCGGCCAGCCAAGGACAGTGAAGGCAGCTCAGACAGCGATGCCGAGGAGCTGGCCACACCCTACAGTCAGGGCCTGGACAACTGAGGCCCTGCCCTTGAGCCTAGAGCTGGGGGTGGGGGAGGGCCTCCAGGGCCACACTTAAACTCCAAACCCACTCCAAGGGACACAGCAGGATGCAGAGGGTAGAGCTGGAGCCTGAGGATCCTCAGGGTACCTGTCATACCCACCCTCCCCAGCACTGTTTAACCATCTTGGTCAGTACCCCTCTAGGCCCAGTTGCCTGGAAATCTGCCCCTCTTAACAGAAAGGGCACGAGAGGACACAGAGGTCCCAGGACTGGTAACAGAAAGCTCCCTCCTCCCACCAGGCCTGGGTAACAGGAGGGTAGCCCTGCTGGGAAGGGCCAACGAACTGGAGGAGGCCTGAGGAAGAAGGGGCCACTCTGGGCTGGATGTCAACACCTCACAATGTTCCTGGGGATCCCTGGCTTCCAGGGACAGATGGCCAAGCTGGGCTTTCCTGCCTGATGCAGGCCTCATGGCCCAAGCAGAAACCAAAGTCCCCCTTACTGTGTACAGGGTCACCTGGGGTGTGCACAGCCAGCAGGAACCAGGCCAGGGCAGTGCCTGTCCCTGCTTCTTGGGAGGAGGGGGGGCCAGAGCAGCTGAAAGGATGTCATGAGACCCAGGTCCCCAGTGCCCCTACATCTTCCTCTGTGAAGCACCTCATCACCCCATCTTGACCAGTGATGGAAGGGCTCCGCCACCCAGGCTAGCCTCCTCTCCAGGGGTCCCCAGCCTCCACTTCCCTTCCTTCCCTCGGTTCCCCAGCCCCACCCTTTTGCCAGGTCCAAGCCCCAGGAGAGGAGGCTGCCCAGAGGAGTGGCATCCCCATGCCTCCTTCCTCATGATGGTCCTGTGGTCTCTGTAGTCAGAGCCAAGAATGGTGCCAAAGTCCAACAATGCTCCCCCAGACCCCTTCCCTTTCAGGGCCTTTTGACTCTTGGGGCTCCTGGAGCCTGAAGCGGCCTCCTCGGCACCTCCTGGAATGGGGATTCATGCTCAGCCCCCCACCCCTTCCCACTTGCCCACTGCTCAGTGTTACAAAGCCTGGGGACCAGGGTGGGCATCGCGGGGCTCTTCCATGTGCCTCTCACACTGCCCACCACCATTTTGCACACTGCCTGTTCACACTCCACATGTCGCCCAGGAGGGGATAGAAAATAAAGTGTATTTACACAGTCACAAACAAGGGACACTGAGTAAGGGGACTGCAAACAGCCTCAGGGCCACAACCCCTTGCCCAGCTTAAAACAATAGGGAGAGGAGCAGGCTATCCTTGTCTTGGGAGCCTCCCAGAAAGGTAGAGGTTAAGCAGGATAGCAGGGGTGCCAAAGAAGTGCCCGGGTTGGGGTGCAGCATGAAGAGGGAGGAGCACTTGCTGGTTCAGAGTGAGCAACTGTGTGAGGTTTGGGAGAGATGGTTAGTATGGGGAACAGGTCACAGAGGACTTGGATGTCAGGCTCACAGATGGACCCTGATAGCCTGGTGTTTTCACAAGGGTGGCTCGAGATGGTGAGGACAAGGGGCGTGATTTCCCTCCTGGGTGACCCAGCTTGGGCCTCTCCTGAGAGATGTGGAGCAATTTGGGGTCTCGGAATCTGATTGTGTTCATTAAGCCATAATTCCTGAGGCCCTCCTGGTGCTCTGCCCCGTGTCTGGCTCTAAGGGATCCCCAGGGTAGTGGAGGTGACAAACACTGGTGTGGGAGAAGGAGTTGAGTCTTCATGCTGATGTGACAAGTGATCAGTAGATGAATGAGCAGGAAGATCAGGGAAGGCTTACTGGAGGAGGGTGCCACAGTCAGTTCCAAGGGCAAAAGCATAAAGGCAAGACATGGCAGGGACCAGCAGGAAGCACATGATAGAAGGAACAGGAGAGAGTTGGCATGGCCAGACCAGGAAGTGGTTCCTCTAGTCAGAAGCCAAGTTTGCTATTTGAACTGAGGGCAGTGGGGAGCTATGGAGAGCTTAGGTGGGGGGAACACCATCAGATGGACCATAGTGTTGGGGATCAGTGAGGAGGCCAGGACAAAGACCAAACTGAGCCGGGCAGTGGGGAGAGAGAATATGAGCTCCCCTCAAGGAACCGGGACTGCTGAGGAGCAGGGCAGGATGCTGTGGTGCACTGGGACAGCCAAGTTCCGTATATTGTCCCATCACTTAACAAACAGCTCCTGTGGGCCCATGCACCATTCCCATCATACAGAATTAACACTGAGACCCCCAACAGTTACTCTGTTTCCTGCTTTCATAGGGTAATTCCACCCCACTGGCTTCCCAGGTGGGGTAGGGCCCCAGGGGAAACTGAGGTTCTGCCCTGCTCCCTGTTGGGGCTGGCCCTGAGGTCCTGACTACACAGTAGGTACGGAGCCAGCACCCACCTTTGGGTTTGTCTCACATTCTGGAAGGAAAGACTCATGGGTCCTTGCCAGGGCTCAGCTAGAAAGAGAACCTCTGTTTTGCCATGGAACTCGACCTTGAATGAGGGAGCATGCTATGTGCCCTCAAACAACACGTTGACTCTCAGGGGTGGAGGTGGTAGGGTCCTGCTGGGATAGGGCCAATTTTCTCCTCAGACCCTAGGTTGGGAGGTCACCATATCTGGGGTGGGGACAGGCAGAACTGGGGTGATCTGTGTCTGACAAGAGCCTGGCTGCAGGGTGGACTATGAGGACTGGGTCTATGGGCACAAAAAGGGCTGAGGACCCAACAAGGAGTCCTGCTCTGTCCTTTTACCTGCCCTGGGGATTGTGGTCCTTGCCAGGCCTCCATCATTCTTGGTGTGAAGCAGGAAACCCTTATGGAGGGAGGAAAGGCCTGGGAGTGTTTCCTGAAGGAGCACTTAGGAAGAAGGGCCTGGGCTGGGGCTTGAGGAATCCAGGGTCAGGGTGACTGGGTTATGGGAGGAAGGGCAAGGAATTATGATCAGGGGAGACAAATGAAGATATTGGTTGGCTCTAGTGAGGACCCCTGGTTTGGGGAGAATACCCTAAGTTGGGAGGATAAGTGAGGTCCCTGGGTTGTGAGCCATAAAGGGGCATGGTGAAGACTCCCTGGTCTCCCACCCAGCGTTGGAAGAGGTTGCCCTACAGGCACCTCCCCATACTGTCCCAGGAGGGTCCTGCTCCCTATAGGAGGTCCTTTTGAGGAGGCCCCTGCACTGCAGCCTCCTGGGTAAGCAGAGGGCAGTGTGCCCTGAGTAGGGAGTCCCCAGAGGAAACAGAGCAATCCCCCTCTCCCTCCAACACACCGGGGCATGCAAGGTAAGGGGGTGCACACTGGGAGGAGGGGCCCTCCGACCCCCAGCGAGCCCCTCCCACGTGTCTTCCCCCTCTCCCAGGAGTTGCTGGCTCCCCTGGCCCAGTGTGGGAAGAGCTTGAACGCACTAGTTCACCCATTGGGACCCTCCTAAAGTTTCCAACAGAAGTCAGACGGGGAAAAAACCTACATTCACGCACATGGGTGGGTGTGTTTTTTTTTAGCCACGTCTGGTTATCGCCGATATCAAGGAAGGTTTCGTTTTTGCCCTTTCTCTTTCCCCCCCCCCCCCCCCCCCCGCAGCGACAAAGACGCACAGGCGGCAGTGTCCCGGCTTTATTGCAAACTATACACATGGAATGGGGGCTAGGCTGAGGGAGGAAGCGGGGCTCCTGGGGAGCGTGTCCCAGGCCAAAGGGGCGAAGCTCGAGGGGAGGGCCTTGGCAAAAGGTGTGGGTGGGTCGCGAATTTGGGCCAAAATTCTACGGAGACCTGGATTCCAGAAGGAGGAGACCAGGGTCTAAGACCAAGAGGTGTAACGGGAGGGTCGGATGCTAAGGCGGGGGTGGAGTGTGGTGGGCGGAGTTAGAAGAATCTGACTCAGTGGAAGGTCTCCACCTCCACGACGGTCCAGTCACCCTGCGGGGAAGCCATGTCGTCCGGGGAGAAGCTGGTGACAGAAGTGATACTGGCGCGGGACTCGTCCAGAGGAGACAACAGTTCGGCCCAGCGACCCAGTTCAGCATCGCTGAGCGCAGTCCGGGCGCCGCCCGCGCTGCCACCACCCCCAGCGCTCCCCGGGCCACAGCCGCTGTCGCCTGTGGCACCTTCCGTCGCCGCTAACAGCAGCGTCCGGCTCAGCAGGTGCTGCACGACGCTCGCCTGCAGAGCCCCCAGTGGCAGCTCGCCCAGGCGCGCTGGCTTCACGCCGCGCGAGGCCACCCGCGTCCCTGTCCCGGCCGCCACCTTCCCACCACCCGCGCCGGGTCCGGGCCCGGGATCCAGCGCTCCTTGGGCGGCGGTCGCCGACTCAGGCCTTTCAGCCTCGTAGATTGTGCACAGGCCGTCAGCAGAGCCAGGCCCAGCAGCTGGAGGCCAAGGCAGGGGCACTCCTGCAGCGAGAAGAGCCAAACTAGCCAGAGGGAGCGATAAGCCCCGCCCCGCCCCTCAGCTCCGCCCCGGCCCCAACTGCCCGCCCCGAGCGGCGAAGCCTCGCCTTCCACCCGCCCGTCGACATTCCAGTGCCTTGCCCCTCCCACAGCTCCGCCAGGTCCCAGAGGCTGCTCACCCGGGGTGCGGCGGGCGGCCAGCGGCGGAGCGGGCCCTCGGCTCCAGGCGGCCGGATGGCAGGCGGCGAGCTCCGCGTCGGCGGGTGGGGAGGCTGCGGCGCCCTCAGGCCCGCTGTCGTAGCCGCGCAGCTCCTCCGGGGTGCTCGTGGCGCTGCTGCTGTGGCCCGCCAGGTCCGGGCCGCTCAGAGTACTGGACGGGCTGCGCGAGGGCGGTGGCGGCGGGGCCGAGGCCAGCGCCAGGGTCAACCGTGGGCCCGGGATCGGGGCATCGGGACCCGGGGTTGGGGGGCGGCGTGGAGTCTGAAGAGGGGGTGAGGCAGGGGGAGAGGGAAGGGCCTGCAGAGGGGACAAGACTAGAGAAGGTGGAGCCGGAGGAGGGGGCGTGGCCATTGGAGGGGGAGGGTCTTGCAGAGAAGGCAAGGCCAGAGTTTGGGTTTGCACAGGGGCCATAGCCAAGAAAGGATTGGACGGAACAGGAGTAGCCTGCAAAGGTGGTGAGGCCAGAGAAAGTGAGACCTGTAGGGGGGACAGGGTCTGAGAAGAGGGAGAGACCTGTAGAGAAAGTGTGTCCAGAGAAGATGGACTCTGTGGAGGGGGCGTGTTCAGGGGAGGGGCTTGAAAAGCTGGTGAGGCCAGAAAATGTGGGGCCTGTAGAAGAGGCAGGACCAAAGAGGGAGCGGCCTGAAGAGGGGACGTGACCAGAGGTGGGGTCTGCATTGGGGGCGTGGCCAGTGAAGAAGGAGGAGCCTGCGGAGGGGATATGGCTAGAAGAGGGTCCTGCGTGGGAGGTATGGCCAGTGTATAGGCCGAGGGCTGAAGATGGGGCGGAGACAGAGGACTGGCCAGTGCGGGGGGAGTGGTCAGCGCAGAAAAGTCCTGCAGAGGGGCTGTGGCTAAGGGAGAGGGTAAGTTCCGCAGAGACCTTGACTGAGAAAGAGGGACTCGTGGAGGGGGCGTGGCTGGTGGCAGACCAGCTGACGAAGGTGGTGTGGTCAAGGGAGAGGGGAGAGTCGGAAGAGAGGGCAAAGCCGGAGAAACCTGGGTAGGGGACGTACTCTGCAGAGGAGGTGAACCTGAAGGAGAGACTGGAGCTAGAAGAGTGGCCGTGGGAGAGGCGGGTGCCTCTGGAAAGGATGTACTCAGGTGTATGAGTGGAGCTTGCAAAGGGAGTGTGGCTGGCGGAGAGGGGAGGTTCTGCAGAGAGAGTGAAGCAGAGGGAGGAGGAGCTAGTGGAACGGACGTGGCCAGGGGACCCGTAAGGGCCTGCGAAGGAGGCGTGGCGGGTGGAGATGTAAGGGGTGTGTCCCGCAGAGTAGTGGCTGTGATAAGGACAGGCGGTGCCAGT
Organism: Myotis lucifugus; assembly: GCF_000147115.1. NCBI lineage: Eukaryota > Metazoa > Chordata > Mammalia > Chiroptera > Vespertilionidae > Myotis > Myotis lucifugus. The sequence continues at coordinate 216,701 of NW_005871434.1, read as the reverse complement.
TGTGCGGTCTGAACCCGTGGAGATGACGTGGCCAAAGGGGGAGAAAGGCTCTGCAGGATGGCTGCGCCCTTCCTTGAGGGTGCGGCCTGTGGGGGGCGCAGAGCCTGCAGCCCTTTCGACTTGGCCTGCGAGGAGTGCCCCAGAGCCCGGGGTGTTCCACCCAGCGAGGCCGGGGAGCGGGCTGGGGAGGACAAAGGGGTGGCGCTAGAGCCCAGGAGGCGTGAGGCTGGCCTCTGGAGGCCCCCGCAGGAGCTGGGTCGTCTCCTGGCAGCAGGGCTCGGCTCCACGGTGCTGCGCTCCGGGGCATTGCTCACTGATTTCCTGGGGGCTTCCGCCAGGGGTCGTGGCCGGGCATTCGAAGCTGCCCGAGGGAGTCCCACATCAGCACCCCCACCCCGAGACCGATGGGAGATGGCTGGGAAAGGAGCGCCTGGGGTGGGACCGGAAGAGTCTAGGGACAAAGCAGAAGGCAAAGGGGTCATCGATACTTACAGGCTGGTCCCCCTCACTGCCCAGGAGCCCCACTCCTCCCCAGATCAGGTACCTCTCCGTGTCTCCACACTCAGGGCACTCATTCTGGGAGTTTCTGGGGGTTTTCCTCTGCCCCTAGGTTCCTCAGCTGGGAGCTGGAGTCCTTTCTGCCCAAGAGGGCCTAGCCTGAGGGTGGGGAGGGCATGCTCAGGGCAGAGCCCACCTCCCCACGCCCCCCCCTTCCTTTTTGACCTCCAAAGTCCACATTTTCTTCTTCATCTGTGAAATGGGGCACATGGACCCTCTGCAGCCTTAGAATGGCTTTCACCCAATTTGCACCCAGTCATCTGCAAGTGTTCCCACATCCCAATTCATATGTAAAATGATTCCAGAGAGTGACACTGACCCTTACCTAGGAAGGCAAGGCGGGGGGGGGGGGGGGGGGGGCGGGGGGTTTAAGAATTACCCTGGGGGTACCGCTGGCTCGTCCAGGGCTAGAGATAGAGCCTGGGCCAGGGATCTTGGCAGGGGTCCGCTCCCCTCTCCCTGCCGCTGCGAGCCTCGTGGCTGCCCGGAGAAGGCCTAGTTAACAGAGTGCCCGGAAAGTAGAGGAAGTCTGATAACTCAGAAGGAAAGAGGTACAGGGAGATGGGATCGAACTCGGAGAAAGAGGCTAGGATACCTGGGTTGCTGGGGCTTGTCCCGGTGCTCCGCGTGGGTTCCACCGCGGAAGTAGCTTCAGAAAGAGCGGCTGGCCGGACGCCGGCCCCTCGCTCGGCCAGGGGCCCTCGCCCCGCAGCTCCCCCTGCTCCCAGAACTCTGAGGGCCGCGGGGATTACTGGTGGAGGGGGTCGAGGAGACGCTGGGGGTCTGGGGGTTTTCCGACGGCCCGGAGGGTGAGAAGCCGTCGTCCGAGCAGCGGCCCCTGCCCTGGCCTTGTCTCTCTTGTCCATCCCGCACCTGATGAACAGACGGCGTCCCCGGTCTTGGACCATTATGCAGCCTGCAGGAACCTGGGTTCTGGCACCTCGCTGCCCCTTCCCCAGCGTCGCCACCCACGGGCACGCACACCTCGGCCTCGATCCACTTCCCTCCCACCCAACCACCCACTCACCAGCCCAGCTGCTCAAGGTTGCCCCCAAGTCCCACCCTCATCACCCTCCTCCAGGCCCTGCCTACCCCAGCCCATCCCCCTTGTCCTGTCTCTGCTCCCTTTCAGAACCCGAGATCCACGCCCCTACCCCTCGCTCCCTAGGGACCCAGACGACCAGCCTCTGGGACAGGGGAATCCCACAGGCTCCAGATGGGGTCGGGGGACGGGAGCGCACACCCGGGTCCCCTCGCCAGCCTCGAGGGACGCCAGCACCTGCCGGGAGGAGGAGCGGCCCCAGCCGCCCGCGCACCAGCTCGGAGAGACAAAGAACCGCGTCCCGAGCGAGATGCCCTCGCCCAGCCGGGCTGAGTCCGCGCCGCCCACTCCACCTGCTAGTGCCGCACTCACCTCCGACTCGGCCTCCCGCACATCCACGCAGGGTCGCCTGGGGTGGGGTTGTACGGCAGCGAGGAAAGGGGGCTGCGGGGCGGTGGCGCCCGGAGCCGGGCCCGCCCCTCGACCGCGGGCTCAGAAGACAAGGGGCGCACGCGCCAGATCCAGCCCAGGAAGGTGGCGGGAGCGCGCCGAGGGTTGTGGAGAGGCGCGCATTGGAGGAAGGGGAGGCTACTCTGCGCGGCGCAGGAGCACGCGAGACCGAACCCGAGGGGATGGGGGAGGGAGGCGGGAATCCCTCGAGGTCACGCATCTGGCCTCCCCACCACAACATGCACAGGGCCCTGGCAACCAGGGGGCCGGACCGCACCTCCAGCCCCATGGACCAATCCGGCAGTTCAGTGTCCCTGGTCTCTGTCCTGGCCTTTGGGACCTACGAGGCAAGGCCCCCCTGGGTCCCTAGAGGCATCTGCCCCTGTCATACCCAAAGGCTTTCCCAGACCCCAGGAAAATCCCTACCTAGTGGTGGAGAGGACTATTGGGAGAATGCAGCCCTGGGAATTTAGGGACAAATCCTGAATTTGGGGGAAGAAAGGAAGGGAGGTCAAGAGGGAGAGAGAAACTGAATATGGTGAGAGGTGGCCCAGCCTTCTGCAGGACAAGGCACCCCCAACCTCCACACCCACCTAAATCACATGAATCGGTGAGGTCAGGAAAGGCTTCCTGACAGAGATAGGATTTGGGGTGGTCAAGATTATGGGAGGTTATGAGGTGTCAAAACAGGTACATGAAGGAGCTGAGAAGATCCTGTCCAAGGTTGCCCAGCTGGTAGGAGGTGTCATTCTGGTGACTTCATCAACTCATGCAAGTGGTCTCAGTAGAGGAACTTGGTAGGGGACTGTGGCATGGAAGGCATAGGAGTATGAAGAGGGAGATGGCCATCCTCAGGTGTCCTGTGCTGCCCAACTGATGCCACGTGCCCTCCCACACCTCTGCGTTCCCCCCACGTACATCCCGTGCTTTCTCCCCCTTGCCTGATCTGTCCAAATGCTTAGCCCCATCCCAAAGAACCAGCTCCCTCAGCTCCATTCCTTTCCCTATCCCATGCAAGTGTGCCCCCCCCCCGACACACACACACACACACACACACACACTGATTACAGAAGCAGCTCATACTTGCCTGAGACTTAGGAGGCTTCCAAGCACAGGACCAAGAAGGGTGGCACTTGACACCAGGGTGAACCTGTCATGGGGGGAGGGGAAGACGATGTATGTGAGCCATGAAAGTTGGGTTTTTAAATTTTTTGTAATGCAAGGGCCTGATTAAACTTTCATTGTAGAGGCAGCCACCTCAAGGATGGCCATCTCCAATGAACACACTGCCAGCCACACAAGTAGATGAAGAGCCAGGCTGTCTTCCCCACTAAGGGTCCTTTGTTTTAGAGATTTTGGTTGACCATTTGAGCCATTTTTTTTCCTTTCCATGCTTTAAATTCACCAATAAAGAGTGAGCTCATGAAACCCTAGGCATCACCCTCTACCCCAATAACAAGAACCCCAGGCCTGCCCTGGCTGGTGTAGCTCAGTTGGTTGAACGTTGTCCAATGCACTGAGATTGCAGATTTGATTCTGGGTCAAGGCATATGCTCAGGTTGTGGGCTTGATCCCCAGTAGAGGGCATGCAGGAGACAGCCTATGGATGTTTCTCTCGTCGATATTTCTTGCTTTTTAAATGTTTTTTATTAATTTCATAGAGAGGCAGGGAGAGGGAAAGAGGGATAGAAACATCAATAATGTGAGAGGATCATTGATCGGCCACCTCCTACATGACCCCTATTGGGGATCAAGCCCACAACCTGTGCACGTGCCCTGACCGGGAATGGAACCGCAACCTCCTGGCTTACAGGTTGACACTCAACCACTGAGTCACACCCGCGGAGCTCTCATTATTGTTTTTCTCGCTCTTCTTCCCTCCTTTTCTCTCTAAAATCAATAAAAACATATTTAGCCTGGTCGGAAGCAGAGGCTTGCATTTTCTTGCTTCAGTAGTTGTGTCCACAGTTGAGGTTCAGGAAATGGAAGAAAAAAGAGAGAAGCCAGGCTCAGAACTGAATACCTGCTTTGGCTGGTGAAAGCCTATCTTCAGAACCCATCCTTGCAATGAACCCTCTTCAGCCTGGAGAGGTGCTCCTTAAACACTCCTCCTCCTCACTCCCCCCACCCTGCCCCCAGGGCACTGCCCTCTGGATTGGATCATTCTAGGCCTCTCTTCATCCCCAGGTCTATTGAGGATCACTTGTGTGAATGAATACTTTCTGGCAGTACAGCAGCCTGGTTCCCCTGCCTGCCTGATTATCCATTCACCAGCAGTGCCCTCCTGAGTCATAGCTGCCTGCCCAGAGCCCTGCTCTGCTGTCTTCTTTGGTGCAAGGGTCCCTCCAAGGCTAAACTGACTCCATCCTGCATCTAATTGAGATCTGGATTCTGCCCTCATATAAGACCATTCCCCAAATTTGGTCCATCAACAAGGGGATGGATTACACAAACCAAAACATACCCTGCAATCCCTATAATGGAATACTCTTCAGCAATAAAACAAACAAACAAAACAAAAAACAAAAAACTACCAAGACACTCAAAATAGGGGCAAATCTCAAAAACTTTCTGCTGACCAAAAGAAGCCACACACACACACACAGACTTCACTGTATGATTCCATTTACAGAACATTCTGAAAAATGAAAGCTAATCTATAGTGACAGAAAACAAAACAGTAGTTGCTGGGAGCTGGTGGGGGAGGGAGACTGTTGGACCACCCCATGTAGCCACTCTTAGATTCCTGACCCTCAGAAACTGCAAGACAGTGAATGCTTGTTTTAAGCTGCTAGGTTTTGGGGGGTAATTTGTTATGCAGAACTAGCTAACTACCTCAAGTTCACAAAACCTTAGAAGCTGGGTATTAAGTACAAGTGTTGGTGAAAATGTGGAGAAATGGGCAATCATCTGTACTGTTGGTGGGAATGTAAAATGATGCAGCTGTTGTGAAAGACAATATGGATGGTCCTCAAAAAATTAAACAGAGAATTTCCATATAATCCACCAATTCCACCCAAAAGAATTGAAAGCAGGAACTCCACAAGATATTTACACACTTGTGTGTAATTATTCACAATGGGCAAAAGATGGAAGCAACCCAAGGGTTTCTTGATGGTGAGTGGTTAAACAAAATGTGGTCCATCCATACAATGGAAGATTATTTAGCCATAAAAAGGAAGGATATTCTGACACAGACTAAGATATGGATGTAACTTGAAGATATTATGCTCAGTGAAATAAGCCAGTCACAAAAGAACAAGTACTGTATGATTCCACTTATATGAGGTCCCTAGAGGAGTCAGATCCACAGAAACAGAAAGTAGATCCTGGGTGCCAGGGCCTGGGGGAGGGGGAAGAGGAGTAAATGTTTAATGGGGATAGAGTGTCAGTTTGGGAGAGTTTTAGAAATGGATGGTGGGGATGTTTGCAGAACACTGTGAATGTACTTAATGCCACTGAACTGTACACTTAAAAATAGTTAAGATGGTAAGTTCTGTTATCACCTTTTTTAAAAAGTTGGGTGTTATTGATGTGAGAAAATTTCACCCATTCTCAATGGGAACATAAAGTGAGTAGTCTTTCTGGAGAACAACTGGAAAGATTGTATGTGTGTCCTATGACCCATCTATCCCACTCAAGCGTCAATCCCTGCAGCAGGTGCCTAAAGCCCCCTCCATATCTCCTGAGCACCCATGGTTCCCACATGCCAGGAAAGTCAAAAGTACCAGGGAATTAATGCCCCTCCATTTCCCTTCTGCAGAGCAGCCCTCAGCCAAGACAAACAGGATCTGATATATTAGTACTTCAACTTCAACAACTGGGAGGTGTCTTCCACAATCTCCCAGAGTCCCCCAGAAGAATGGAGCCCTGGTTGCCCACAGTGTCAACCTGCTCATTCATCCTCATTGATGTACCCTCATTAAAGCTTACTGGCTTCTCTCCCTTCCCACTTTCATCTCCCCACTGTCTCACCATTAGTGCTTGTTGGGATCACTTCTCAGATAAGCTATTTACATCCAATTCCTTGTCTCACAGTCTGCAACTAGAAGAGCCCGAATTAAGATAACAGCTCAATCGTCCACCTACTCATCATTAACTGAATGCGCACCACTGTGTGCCTGGCACCATTCCAAGTGCTGGGGACACTGAAGGGAGCAGCAGAGACCCCTGCCTGGAGCTAATGGGGCTTCCAGCCCAGTGACCTCAGACCCTTGCATAAGTGTGCCAAGCTGGATGCTTATTCCAGAACAAAGTTGGGAACAAACCCCAGGGCATAGATATCAAGGAGCTTCTTGGGAGGCAGGAAGAGGCCACTAAGAAGAGGGAGAAAGTACTTAGTTTCAAATGGCTCCTCAGAGGGAGCCCAAGACTTAACAGAGGTGGAGTACCAGAGGGTGGAATGCATTATAGGGTTTCACAGAGGGATCTAAGCTATGGGAGTCCCAACCTTCAAGGTTTCAGGGTCTCAGGAAGCCTAACATGGTGAACTCTGGGGCTTCTTTGTCCCAAGTTAGACCACTCCCCATTCTAGTCTAGATTCCCTTGGTTGTTTTATTTTTTTAAATATATTTTATTGATATTTTACAGAGAGGAAGGGAGAGGGATAGAGAGGCAGAAACATCGATGAGAGAGAAACATCGATCAGCTGCCTCCTGCACATCCCCAACTGGGGATGTGCCCGCAACCAAGGTACATGCCCTTGACCGGAATCGAACCTGGGACCCTTCAGTCCACAGGCCAACGCTCTATCCACTGAGCCAAACCGGCCAGGGCCCCTTGGTTGTTTTTGTAATCAAAGCAGATCAAGGTTCAACTGCCTATACCTCCAGGCTGAATTGGGCAATTGGCTAGTCCAGTGGTCGGCAAACTTATTAGTCAACAGAGCCAAATATCAACAGTACGATAGAAATTTCTTTTGAGAGCCTAATTTTTTAAACTTAAACTATATAGGTAGGTACATTGTTATTAACTTAATTAGGGTACTCCTAAGGCTTAGGAAGAGCCACACTCAAGGGGCCAAAGAGCTGCATGTGGCTCGTGAGCCGCAGTTTACCGACCACCGGGCTAGTCTAAGACCCAACCCAGGCCTCCCTGTGGGAAGGAAAGGGTGGGCATGGGGAGACAGAGTCATCCTTCTAGAAGCTGGCCTCCCAGGCTGGACTCTAGCCCCAGCTCCCAGAGCCCTCTGACCCCTGCACCTATCCACGGACCACCCAAGGACCTGGCAGCAGTGTGCTCCCTGTCTTACCCCAGTGGAGGGCCAACCTCAAGGCTGGGCAGGGTCAAACATGTAAGCACCCCCATTCTACTTAGCTCCTTGACTGATGGTCAGAGCAGGAAGTGGGAACCCCCTTTCTCTTCTCTGGACCTTGATCACTGGTTCCTTGGTTGGGCCTCAAAGCCAGGTGGCTGCACCTTGCGGTGGGCGAAGGAGGAGACCCCTTCTCTTTTTCTGACTCCATCTGTACAGTTTGGTTCCAAGGAGAGCGCCCCCGCGGGTGCGCAATGCCTCGATCCTCATCAGTATGTCTCAGGCCAGGTCCAAGCCAATGGTAGCCGAGCCCAGAGGTCAGGGCCCCTGCTCCTAAGGCCGGCCGCTGGACCACCTTGGGGAGAGCAGGTCACCCTTTTCTGCGATCCCCGGCGCCAGGAGTCAGGGGCCACCTGGGAGCACCCGGAGGGAGGCAGGGCTGAGACGTCAGGTGGGCGGGGCGGGGCGGCTCCTGGTTGCGGTCCCGCCCGCCCTGATTCACCCAGCCTGGCCCGGGAACTAACTCTGCCGGAGCAGGGACCCAGGAGTTGGGCCCAGCTCCACCCTGAGCGGTGAGTAGGTGGCTCTCTCCACCGCTGGGAACCAGGTTGCTGGGTGGGGGTCGGGCCCACAGGAGGACTGCCCCAAATATGGCTGGCACAGTGGCCTGAGCCCACCGCCACCGCCTGGGGCACAGGGCAGCTGAGGAAAGGTGGGGGCAGAAAGAGGGTAGGCCCTGCTCAGGCCAAGGGTGCAGGGCAGGAGGGCAGGCAGACCTGGCCAAGGACAGAGTGAAGATCAACAGGCTGTGGGCGACCTGGGGTGAGGGTGGGGGGGAGGGGAGAAAGGGTCTTCATGATGTTTCCCTCTCCTTGGCTTCTGAGACAACAGCAACAACTCATCTTTGAGCTCCATAAGGCCCCAGAACCACCACTTGGGTTCTTCACGAGGCTGCCCTCTCCGGGACTCTTGAACCTAGACCCCCAAGTCCTGGCAGGGCCCCTTGGAAAAGTACTAGGTTGGGAGTTCCCAGGTGTGCTCCCCGCCCCCCCCCCCCATCTGCTACTAAGTCCCATCCTCCCCCACCAAGGCCTCAGTTTCTCCCTTATGTAAAAGTCAAAAGGTTGGACCTTGTGCCCTCCAAGGCCTGTTCCAGCGCTGACAACTGCTGCTGTGTTTTCCTTTACTCTTAGCATGGACTGTGGGTGGGGATAGGGGCTAGATCAGGAGTCCTCACCACCACGTGTTTTTGGAGGCAGGTTAGAGGATTGGGGAGGGCCTAAGAGAGGAGAAGCAAGGGTCAAGTGTGGATGGGTGGAGCTAAGACTGGGTAGGGGACATGTACCTATCCTAGGCTGACAGAGACCCCTTCTTCAATCTGGCATGCAGAGCAGCCATCCCACCATCTCGCCTCCATATTCTCCTACTGAAGTTCTTTTGACAAAGATACTAGTCTCTGCCAGAGGTTTTCTCTCAAAATGGAACAGAATGGATGCAATCAGGCATTTGAGGTTCCACCTCAAATGCCATTTGTAGCTGTGAAAACTTGAGCAAATTATTTCTCTCCCTTTGAGGCTGGAAAAAGAGAGTTCCAACACCCATGCTCACTGAGACATGGTGGCTGTAAGTTGTGTGTGTGGCCCCATTGTTGTTTTTCTAAGGGTTTCCCCCATCCCGAAAGTCCTTTTCTCTGGACCCTCCCACTAGCCCTGCTCAGACATAGGGGGGGCATTGTGTCTGTGGAAGCTTAATGGCAGGTTCCAACAATCAAGTCTGAGTCATGGAGACACATAATGATAACCCCTCGTGTCTGCCTCTGATGGTGTTGTATATGCACCTTGTTCCATGGGAACCACTGAGCAATCTGCTGGGGACCTTAGGGGTCTCTTTTTGCCTGATTGTGGACCCCAGAAGTGAACTTCTGCCATTGTGAGATGGATCCTGAAATGCAGCAGGAACTCAGGTAGGAAGTCCCCTGCTGCAGTCCCCAGAGTTCCTATTTTTAAGTTAAGCAACTGAGCAGTGTCTCTTACAGGGACAGGTAGCCAGGGCAGGGGGAACCATAAGTGGAGGGACTGGAAAAGGATGTGTGGTGTCTCCCTGGTCCTAGGTCTCCCCTCAGCTCAGTGTTTGTGCACTTAGGCCTACATGCACAAATGTGCACACTTCAAAATGCCCCCAAGTGACCCTTTTGGTGGCTGCAATGTACTTTTGGGTGCTTGGGGCTGTTAAGATGCCCTGGGTATGTTTCTATCAGATCCCCTGGTGACCAAGACTGACTGGGATGCACTGGGGCATTTTTACTTGGCTTTTTGTTTAGGATGGTATAAAACTGAGTATGAGGAATGAGCCATTGCATAAGGGATCTTGTGTTCTTTGTGCACCTCCTTGCGTGTGCCTGGTGCTGGGTGAGTCAGGGCCTGAGTCAGGGAGCCCAGGAGTCTGGGTGTGAGCAGACATGTACCCATCTTGCTAGCCTATCCCCATCTTGGTACAGTGGTGGGAACCTCTGATGGGATTAAGTGGGTGGGGCCTGCATCCTCTATCTCCACCCACTAAATCCCCAAGGCTTTCAAGGGATGAGGGGATGGGAAAGGGAGGTGTCAGAGCCTTTGGTGCAGGTGTGGGACTGGGTCAGGTTCCCCCTGAAGGTGGGTGAAGGGCTGGAGGACCAGCTGGTGGCCCAGATGCTACCTTCCTTGCCCAGCCTGCACCAGTGAAGCTATCAGGATGAGGCGAGCAGGCTCCAGGAACCCATTGGGAGAAAATGAGGCCTATATATTGGGAACCATGGAAGCTGGGAGAGGTGGGTGGCCTAGGAGCCCCCTCAGAGGCAGTGGCAGCCTTGCTACCTCCCTCTCCTCCCACCTCCAGCCTCAGGGAGAGAAGAGGGGGGCTCCTGGTCCAGGCTTGTGGCTTTTGTGTGACTTGCACCTGGCCATCTGTATCTGGAATAAGGATACCTTGGTCTAAAATGAAACCCAGGGACAGGCAGTGGGCTGGCCGCCCAGTCCTGTCTCAGTCATAGATGTCACACTGGCTCTCTCCCCAAATTTTTCATTTCCTGATCCTCTGCCACAGCCTCACTCACCCTGGCACCCCCTGCCCTACACTTTCAGAGCCTAAGTGTCTTTTTCTGCCTCAGATTCTGGGTACATTCCCTCTATAAACCCAGGTGTCCTAGCCACACACCCCAAGGGCTGACCAGCCTTCAGTTTTGCCACTCCCTGTCCCTGGGGCCTGTAATCGGAGCCAGGCTCCAGCCGGCTTTTCCGGTTGGAGTTTGGAGGTGGTGCCCCGAGCTCCCCTCAAGGGGGTGGCAGGGCCCACGCCCCGGAAGTCCTGAGCCTTGAGCCATCCTCTCGTCCAGTGGTGGAGAGCCAGTCCTGACACTCAGACACCCAGTGTCTGGAGTCAAAAGAGCTGCAGAGGGACTTTTGCCTGGCTCATAGTTAAAGGTAAGAGACGCCCTGGTTCTGAAAGGACACACAGGCTAGCTGGGGGACAGCCCTCCTGAGCCCTGAAAGGGCAGGCAGGTTCAGATTGGTGCAGAGGTCCCAGGGAGCAGAAGTAGTGAGAACATTAGTCGCTTGGCTCCAGGAAGGAGGTGAGGTCTGGGGGAGAGGGAAAGGGGACGCACAGCTCCTGGGTTCTGCCAGATTTCGGCAGGGTAGAGTGCAGATCCGGAGCAGCGTCTGGCTCCTAGGGGGCCCCACCAGCAGATGCCACTGCCTGAGGTCTCCGCACCACACCTCCTCCTCTCTCATAGGCAGGATGATTCCACTGGCCGAGTTCAAGCAATTCTCAGAGCAGCAGCCTGCCTTCAAGTTGCTCAAACCCTGGTGGGACGTACTGGCCGAATACCTCACAGTGGCTATGCTCATGATCGGGGTCTTTGGCTGCACCCTCCAGGTAAGGGAAGGGGCAGGGCGGGGCCTGAATGAGGGTATAGGGGCGGGGCTCTAGAGCAGTGGTTCTCAACCTTCTGGCCCTTTAAATACAGTTCCTCATGTTGTGACCCAACCATAAGATTATTTTCGTTGCTACTTCATAACTGTAATGTTGCTACTATCATGAATCGTAATGTAAATATCTGATATGCAGGATGGTCTTAGGCGACCCCTGTGGAAGGGTCGTTCAACCGCCAAAGGGGTTGCGACCCACAGGTTGAGAACCAGTGCTTTAGAGGGTGTGGCCTGGGGAATTTCGGAAATCTTCCTCTTATCCAAGGAAGGAGAAACCAGAGCCCCCGATACTTACAGACCAATTCTGAAGCCTTCCCATTTTCTCCATCACTGGCAGCAGCACCAAAGTCCTGTACATAGCTATGGTAGTCCATATTTTTATAATACTTTTGTCCCTAGAACCTAGTAAGAACTGCAGTTACCTTATTAATTTGCTAGGGCTGTCATAACAAACTATCATGAACTGGGTAGCTTAAACAGAAAATTTTTATCTTACAGTTCTTAAGACTAGAAGTCTGAAATCAAAGTGTCAACATGGTTGGTTTCTTCCCAGGGCTGTCAGAGAGAATATGTCCCATGCCTCTTTCTTAGGTTCTGGGGGCTTGATTTATAGATGATATTCTCCCTATATCTTCATAGCATCTTCCCTCTATATGTGTGTGTGTCTATGTCCAGATTCCCCCTTTTTAAAAGGACACAGTCACCCTGGCTGGCGTGGCTCAGTGGTTGAGCATCAACCTACAAACCAGGAGGTCACGGTTTGATTCCCAGTCAGGGCACATGCCCAGGTTGTAGGCCCAATCCCCAGCGTGAGGCAAACAGGAGGCAGACAATCAATAATTCTCTCTCAAAATTGATGTTTCTCTCTTCCTCTTTGAAATCAATAAAAGTATATATATTTTTTAAAATATATTTTTATTGATTTTTTACAGAGAGGAAGGGAGAGGGATAGAGAGTTAGAAACATCAATGAGAGAGATACATCGATCAGCTGCCTCCTGCACACTCCCCACCGGGGGGTTGTGCCCACAACCAAGGTACATGCCCTTGACCGGAATCGAGCCTGGGACCCTTCAGTCTGCAGGCCAATGCTCTATCCACCGAGCCAAACCGGTTAGGGCTAAAAGCATATTTTTAATAAATCAATCAATCAATAAATAAAGGCAGTCATATTGGTTTAGGGCCCACCCTAATGACCTCATCTTGACTCCATCTGCTCTGGAAACACTGCCACATTCATGGGTATTGAGGATTAGGACTCCAACATCTTTTTGGGGGACGCAACTCAACCTAACTCTTTTTTTCAGACAAAGACTGATGCTCAGGTTTACTGACTCTTCTAAAGTCATCAGAGCCAGCTGGGGACAGTTGGGGATCAGGGCCTTCCACCTCAGCCTACTTCTCTCCCGATTCCCCAGATCCCTCACCCTCTTTCACCCTCTTCCCTATTCCATAGGTGACACAGGACAAGATCATCTGTCTGCCCAGTCATGAACCCCGGGAGAACTTATCTGAGGCCCCGTGTCAGCAACTGTTGTTGCAGGGGGTCCCTGAACAGATGGAGGGTCTCCAGGAAGTGAGCGGCCTCAAAAATAACTTGGACCTGCAGCAGTACAGCTTCATTAACCAGCTCTGCTATGAGAAGGCCCTTCATTGGTACCCCAAGTACTTTCCCTACCTGGTTGTCATTCACACACTCATCTTTATGGTCTGCACTAGCTTCTGGTTCAAGTTCCCTGGCACAAGCTCCAAGATCGAACACTTCACCTCTATCCTGGGCAAGTGTTTCGATTCACCATGGACCACACGGGCTCTGTCTGAGGTCTCGGGGGAGAACCGTAAGGGCCATGCCACTGGACGAGCAACAGCAACTGTGGCTGCTGAGGCAGGGCCAGGGAAGGTGGGGGAGGGTGAAAAAGAGAAGGTGCTGACAGAGCCTGAGAAGGTGGTGACTGAGCCACCAGCTGTTACCCTGTTGGACAAGAAGGAGGGGGAACAGGCCAAAGCCCTGTTTGAGAAGGTCAAGAAGTTCCGTGTGCACGTGGAAGAGGGGGACATTTTATACACCATGTACATCAGGCAGATGGTGCTCAAAGTCTGCAAGTTCTTTGCCATCCTGGTCTACAACCTCATCTATGTGGAGAAGATAAGCTTCGTGGTGGCCTGCACAGTGGAGACTTCAAGGTTCACGGGCTATGCCAGCTTCTGCTGCAACCACACCAAGGCCCACCTCTTCTCCAAGCTGGCTTTCTGCTACATCTCTTTTGTGTGTGTCTATGGGATCACCTGCCTCTATACACTCTATTGGCTCTTCCACCGACCCCTCAAGGAATACTCCTTCCGCTCTGTTCGGGAGGAGACTGGCATGGGTGACATTCCCGATGTCAAGAATGACTTTGCCTTTATGCTGCACCTCATCGACCAGTATGACCCGCTGTACTCCAAGCGCTTCGCTGTCTTCCTCTCCGAGGTCAGCGAGAGCCGCCTGAAGCAGCTCAACCTCAACCATGAGTGGACACCTGAGAAACTTCGGCAGAAGCTGCAGCACAACACCACGGGCCGGCTGGAGCTGGCGCTCTGCATGCTCCCAGGACTGCCTGATACCGTCTTTGAGCTCCGTGAGGTCGAGGCACTCCGCCTGGAGGCCATCTCTGATATCACTTTCCCCCCAGGCCTGTCACAGCTGGTGCACCTGCAGGAACTCAGCTTGATCCACTCTCCTGCCAGGCTACCCTTTTCCTTGCAGATCTTTCTGCGGGACCGCCTGAAGGTCATCCGTATCAAGTGTGAGGAGCTCCGCGAGGTGCCTCTCTGGGTGTTTGGGCTGCGTGGCCTGGAAGAGCTGCACCTTGAGGGGCTCTTTCCCCCAGAGCTGGCTCAGGCAGCTACCCTTGAGAGCCTCCGAGAGCTGAAGCAGCTCAAGGTGCTATCTCTTTGGAGCAATGCCGGCAAGGTCCCAGCCAGCGTGACTGATGTGGCTGGTCACCTGCAGCGGCTTAGCCTGCACAATGATGGGGCCCGCCTGCTGGCCCTTAATAGCCTCAAGAAGCTGACGGTGCTACGGGAGCTGGAGCTGGTGGCCTGTGGGCTGGAGCGCATCCCCCATGCAGTCTTTAGCCTAGGTGCACTGCAGGAACTTGACCTTAAGGACAACCACCTGCGGTCCATTGAGGAGATCCTCAGCTTCCAGCACTGTCGCAAGCTGATCACGCTCAGGCTATGGCACAACCAGATCGCCTACGTCCCCGAACATGTACGTAAGCTGCGGGTCCTTGAGCAGCTCTACCTCAGCCACAACAAGCTGGAGGCCCTACCCACCCAACTGGGCATGTGCTCTGGCCTCCGCCTGCTGGATGTTACCCACAATGGGTTACACTCCCTGCCACCTGAGCTGGGTCTCCTGCAGAACCTGCAACACCTGGCTCTCTCCTACAATGCCCTGGAGACCCTGCCTGATGAGCTCTTCTTCTGCTGTAAGCTTCGGACGTTACTCCTGGGCTACAATCAACTGACTCAGCTGTCTCCCCAGGTGGGGGCCCTCAGGTCCCTCATCCGCCTGGAGCTCAAGGGCAACAGGTTGGAGGCTCTGCCAGAAGAACTGGGCAACTGTAGAGAGCTAAAGAAGGCTGGGCTTCTGGTGGAGAACAGCCTTTATGAGGGCCTGCCAGCAGAGGTTCGAGAGAAGATGGAAGAGGAGTAAAGCCAGGGAGGGGCAGGTTGCAGTAGAGGCTTTCTGGATGCTTCCATCCCAAAATCTCTACCACTGTCTTTACCACTGAGGTGGCCAGGTGAGCCCAGGCCAGGAGAGGAGAGGAGGAGCAGACATGTCAGCCCATGGGGCCCAGGCAAGATCTTGGGACTGGTTTATCTGGGGAGATGGGAAGCTGTGGATTTGGGGTGGAATGGCATGGAGAGATTAACTCAGTCATAGATTCTCAGACCAAAACCACATCTGTGTCTTGGCTGGCTGGCCTGCCTCAGCCCTGGGCCAGAACTTCTGCCCTCCCCCTGGACATTCTAGCTCAGTCAGTGCCACAAAAGGGGGTGAGGACACAACCCGATAGGATTTCAATCTTCTCCCCCCTACCAAAGCTTACATCGGGGGTTCTCTCCCAAGGTGTCACAGACACAAGGGACCAGCACACACTGCCCTGACTTGAAGTTATTTCTCTTATTTGGCAATGCATCAAAATCAACATTCCCAGAAAACATCACAGGTCCCACCCCTGAAAGTCTGACTCAGGAGCTTTGGCTCGAGGCCAGGAACTTGCCTGTCAATAAGTGCTCCAGGTAATCCTGATGCCTGTGGTCCTAGACATTTATGTTGGGAAATGCTGACCTACAGAGGAGGTATCTAGAGCAGGAATTCTGAACCCTTTTTAGGTCCCTAGACCCTTTGAGAATCTGATGAAAGCTGGACACCTCTTTCCTCAAGAAAATGCCTGTGTACACATACATGCACAATTCTGTAAGCAATTTCAGGCAGTCAACTCCCCAAGGACTATTCAAGGGTGTCCTAAGGATTGTAGACCCCAGGTTAAGAACACCCGCTGTGGAGGATACATTTTTAAAAATAAATAATACTAATTATCAGAACTATCATTCTGATTTCCTGTGTCCACCCCTCTTGTCTAAGCCATTTCATGAGAACAATTATAGGCAGGTAGCCACAGTGCCACAATAAAGGGTATGTGTCTCTGTCCTGGAGACCTCAGGTAATCAGGAGAAATTAGGTGGCATCTCCTGATTAGCTTTTTTCTTGGAAAACCCATCTTCTTATACCTTCCCTGTTATTCTCCTGACTCTATACTTTTTTAAAATTTTTATTTATTGATTTAAGAGAGAGAAGCATCACTTTTGCTGTTTCACCCTTTTATGCATCCATTGGTTGCTTCTTGTATGTGCCCTGACTGGAGATCGAACCCACACCCTTGGTGTATCAGGAAGATGCTCTAACCAACTGAGCTACTCCGCCAGGGCTGACTCTATACTTTCGTATCTGCTTCACCTGTCAGTCATCACCAGAGGGGTCCCCTTGGCTGGACCAGCAGGGCACTTGGCTCAGTCTGCCTGACCCTGACCTCCTGGGCTCCACCTCCTAGGTGTCTGCTAAATGCAATTTTCCTCCTGGCTCCTAGAACAAAGGCAAGCTACTCTCCAGGGACCCATAATTTCAGATGGGGACATTTTCCCAGCACCTTCAGACGAGTTAAAGGAATTTTTAGGCAGCAAGGACACCAGGCAGAGGCATCTAACCCCAGGGCCAGTCTTCTGCATTGTCAAGGAGTAGGGCTCACATTCTGGGGGCCGGACAGATGGGGGAAAGTCTTAAAACGTCCCAGGCTAGTCTGACCTGGAACTCTAGCCTTGACCTTGGCCCCATCGCTGAGGTCAGGGGTCACGCCGCTGGGTTCCCAGGGCCCTCATCTCTTCCTACCCCCGCCTCTTCCTCCTGCCCTGGGCTTGCTGAAATGGAAGGGGCTTCCCACGGCTGCCTAATTATGAGGAGGCAGCAATTATGCATAACGGATCATAATGAAATCTGCCCGAAGTGAGAACGGAGTTCTGAGAGGGCATGGGTGCCAGAAATGGCCCAGCCAGAGACAGCGTAGACTAAGGACACAGCCGTGGGGACCACCCATGACAGCGCCAGAGCCAGAGCCTACACAGCAGACCTCGTCTCCCCTGGTGTGCGCTCGCGCGTCGCTCCCCCGGACCTCCCCCGCGCCCCCCCCCCCGCCCCCCATTCGCTCTTGCAGAATGCGGAATGTCGTTTCCATACAGCGCGGCTCACCAGGGCGCTCGGAATTCGCACAAGAGCTTCTTGGCGGGAGGTTTGCACATTGCCAGCCTCAAGCTCTAGGTGGCGTCATCTCTTTGGCTGCGACGCCGCACGCACGCACGCGCGGAGCTCCGCACCAGGGAACCGCGGGCATGCGCTAAGCGGGAGGAGACGGCGGCTCGGCGGGGTCACCCAGACGCAGGCGCAGTGCGGTGTTTGTCTGCCGGGCTGACGGGCGGCCGGGCGGCCGGCGGTGCGCGGCGGCGGCGGCGGCGGGGAAGATGGCGGCGTCCTCCCTGGAGCAGAAGTTGTCCCGCCTGGAAGCAAAACTGAAGCAGGAGAACCGCGAGGCCCGTCGGAGGATCGACCTCAACCTGGATATCAGCCCCCAGCGGCCCAGGCCCAGTAAGCACAGCGGCGTGGGGGAGGGGGCGGGCGGGGGCGGGGCGCGCTCTGCGGGAGGCCCCGCCCACGTCTCTAGGCCCCGCCTCCTCTTCCGGAGCGCGCTCGCTTCTCCTCACTGCCTCCGCCAGCTGTCTGCTCGCGTGGAGCGGGTCACGGTGACCCCGCGCCTAGGGGCTGGCGGGCTCCCGGACGGTCCTCCCCCAGCCTGGGGGAATGCACCTCTATGGGGCCTGAGAGGCTAGGTACCCGGCTCCAGGTGATGTTACCCCACCGGATGACCTGCCCCCATCACCGTGATCTGCGGAGCCTCTGTCACCTACTGTGAGCCGTGCTTCCTCTACCCCATGCGACTGTGACTACATCCAGGTCCCCAGCAAACTCGCACTCGTCCCTTCTAACCAGATGGTTCCACTCCCTCCATCTCAGTGACTGTTCAGAGAACCCTACCCCCACTCCACTCCTGGGTCCTTGTCATCAGCTTCAAGGGGTGATCCACTCACATACTCACACCTGGCCTGGGGACACCTGAGGTCACTTGATCACAGATAACCCCCCTTTTTCCTCTGACCTGATGGTTCTCCCACTCCCTCCCTGTGACGGGATCCCTTCTCCCCAGTCGGACTTTGTCAATGGGCTCAGCAGCCCCCTTCCACACTGTACACATACACCAGGCCCCTGCATCCTCCTCTGACCAGTTTCACTACCACCATCGTGGTGTCTGTGTCTAGCTCCCAAAATACACACCCAACCTTCAGTCTGAGGACTTGGTCATTTGGGCTCAGTGACTTCTTCCCCACACACCAATACTGACGTGGCCTGGGGACACCTGAGGCCACTGTGGTAATATCTAGCATCCCAGCACTCATATACCTCTCCTCTGATTCCACCATCTCAGTGCCTACCTTCCTGGCATCTTGTCATCTGGAATCAAGAGTTGTCCCTCTAATACCCCCACCTGCCCTGGGATCACCATGGTTACATTTAGTCTTGTTATGTCCCACAGAACCCCTCCTCAAATCCTCTCGCAGCTGGAGGGCATCAGATTTCCCTCTTCACACAGACCTAATGAACAGCACCCCACAACACTTTCTGTGTCTTTCTTGTCGTCTTTAGCGTCCTCTCTGATATGACCCTTGTAGCTTATGTAGCTCCCATGTCATCCTGACAGAAAGAGGAAGACACCCTATATCCGGGTACTCCCAACTACCCGCTACTCACCCAGCCTGACCTTCACAGCCTGAAACCCACCCCAGTCCCTGTGTAGGGCCCACTCCCCATCCCTCCCTTCCTGGGTCAGCTTGGGTTCCTCCATGAGAAGGTCTCCTGGGGGCCCAGAGAAAGCCTTGAAGCGGCGATGCTGGCATTAGACACTCCTGGCCTGGGGCAGGAAGCCCAGCCAGGACTGGAGGGTCCATGCTGGGCTCTGCAGTGCTGCATGGTCCCCTCCCCCCCGACCCCTCAGCATGAACAAGACAGAGTTGGGTATGGGGCCTGAGGTGCCTTATGGAGGTGGCTATCCCAGTTGCAGAATGACGCACAGCGAGACCCAAGGCAGGCAGGCCCTTGAGGAGCCTCACTCTAGGCATCTGTGTCTGTGTCAGCTCCATCCCATCCTTCCAGTCCGCCCATCTGTCAGTTTCTACCCATCTCTGCAGTTTGGTGCCTTGCACCTCCCCCTCCTCCTCATTATGATTTGATTTCTTTTCTTTTGGACAAATCGGTTGTTTCTGTTGTGATTTATCGTCGTGTTTTTTTTTCTTCCTTCTCCCCATCCAGTTATTGTGATCACTCTAAGCCCTGCTCCTGCCCCGTCCCAACGAGCAGGTACCAGCCTTTTTATCATCGCTGCTTGGACATCTGCACCATTGACTTAACTGCTGCCCCAGCTGCAGAATCCCATCCCTCATCCCCCCATGCCGTGTGTGTGTGTGTGTGTGTGTGTGTACGTGTGTGTGTGTGCACACACATACTAGCACACACCTTCTTGAACTCTCTCATTCTCAGTCTTTCTCCCTCCACGAGATCCACATCAGGCCCATTCCACCTCTTCCTCTGTGTTCTCTCACCTGCCTCCCCCGCTTCCCTTTCTCTCAGAGGCAGGTTTGAACTCCCTAGAGGAGGAACTGGGCTCCCTCACCGACGAAGTATATCACTTGTGAGGGAGTCACACGTGTGTGTGCAAGTGTGTGTGTATCAGTGAAAAGGAGAGGAAGTGAGACCAATGGGTCAGCTGTGCCTATGTATCTACTTCAACAATTCAGGGAACATGTTTTGGCCCCTGTGTGCTATGTCTCTTCTAGGCTCCAGGAGCACAGCAGTTAATAAAATGGACCAAGTCCCTCTCCTTGTGCAGCTGATGCTCCACTAGAGATGGGGTGGAGTATGAACAATGAGCAAACTCTTAGTCAGGGAGAGCAGGAGAAAGCTATGAACCGTGGAGAAAAGGCAGAGTAGAGTAGGGATGAGGGTTCTGCAGCAGGGTGGCTGAGGAAAGCCTCTGGAAAAGGTAGGATTCTTTTAACAATTAAAAAAAAACACACCTGTATTATAAGTTCAAAGCATGCTCACCCTGGCAGGTGTGGCTCAGCTGGTTGGGCATTGTCCCATGCACCAGGAGGTTGCTGGTTCCATTCCTGGTCAAGGACACATGCCTGAGTTGTGGACTGCATCCCTGGTAGGGAGCATGCGGGAGGCAGCTGATCGATGTGCTCTCACGTAGATGTTCCTCTCCCTCTCCCTTTCTCTCTAATAATAACAATTTTTAAAATATATTTTATTGATTTTTTTAATATAATTTATTGATTTTTTACAGAGAGGAAGGGAGAGGGATAGAGAGTCAGAAACATCGATGAGAGAGAAACATCGATCAGCTGCCTCCTGCACACCTCCTACTGGGGATGTGCCCGAAACCAAGGTACATGCCCTTGACCAGAATCGAACCTGAGACCCTTCAGTCCGCAGGCCGACGCTTCATCCACTGAGCCAAACCAGTTAGGGCAATAACAATTTTTTTAAAAAAAAAATTATCAGAAAAGTAAGTTCCACCAGCACAGGATTATAGATGACAAGCCCCACCATGTCATGGAGGATTTCTCTGTTCCTGGATACATGATGATAAACAAAACCACTTCTATTTTACTCAATGAAAATACATGGAGAGCCTCAGGTTATACCTGGGTGGTGTGCTGTCCATTATTTTTGGTGTCTTGTGCATGGTTCCAACTGCCCGTCACTTGGGGAGACTGTAAAATGATTTCTTCTGGAAACAGAGTCTTGTGGGAGGTGGGGGGAGCAGCTGAATGGAGGTAGAATGGCTCTGCCAAGGCCTTAGTGTAGGTGCCAGTGGGTCTGGGAATGGATGTGTATAGCACAGGCCCAGTGTGGGTGTGTGTGAGAGACCAGGCTGGAGGCCTGGTCCTGTTGGCCCTTGTGGGTAAGTAGGACTAGGTTAGGCAGTTGTATGTGTACCACCTCGTGTGTGTGTGTGTGTGTGTGTGTGTGTGTGTGTGTTGGAGTCTCTGTTGCATTGTCTGCTTGTCTGCATGTGTGTGTGGGTTTATGCCATGCTGTGTGTGTGTGTGTATGTGTACACGCGCGTGCGTGAGCACCGGCTGACAGCCTGGTACATCTATGATTCCTGACAGCCGCATGCCCCCATGGTCTCTTATTCTCTCTAATTCATTCATATCTCTCTCTCTCTCTCTCTTTCTCTCTCTCTCATTCAATTTCATGACCTCCCTCTGTCCTCCTGACCTGCTTCATGGCTCATCACCACCTCAGAGCTCACTGACCACTCTGGGACTTTATGTATCTCCCCCCTCCCCACCACCACTTCAGATCCTACTGTGCTTCAGTTTGCAGGGCTGGTGGAAGCCTCTGTTTCCTGAGGCTCTGGGGCAGCTCAAAGGCCCAGTGGTCTATTTTAGGGAGGGGACCCATGGGGCACCAAAAAATGTGGAGAGGGCAGAGATGTGGTCCTCCCCACAGAGAGCTGACAGTGCAGGGCAGAAAAAGGATCCAGATACTTCTCCGGGGATGAGAACCTGACACTGTCTCAGGAGACTCCATGTGCAGGGGGAGTACAAAGCGAGGTTGTTGAGCCAGAGAGGGAAGGCTTACGACCCTGGTTCAGGCCATGGCAGAGCAGAGGTATAAGGATGCTACAAAGCTGGGGCAGGATGGGGGGCATGGAAGTGGAGGGTTCTGGGCTTGACTATGTCTCCGGAGTCTCCAGAACTCTATCTCTATTCCTGCCAGGCCCTAGCAGGACCAGTTCCCCTTCTAGAACTGCAGGCCAGGGTCACATACTTGTTCCCTCACTCTGGCTCCCTCACAGCAGGGTCCTGGGGCAACAGGGCAAGGAAAGTGCTCGGACACCAGCAACTCAAACATATCCATTGGTCACTGGGCCTGGGTTACTAGATGCTCACAGAACTGTGGGAAGAAAAAGTGGGCTGCAGTAGGAGGTGTGGAGAGAGGAGGGACATCAGCTGGAAGCAGGCCCCATGGGAAGGTGAACCTGGGAGGATGCTTGTAGCCAGTGCGCTCCCAAGCCAAGGAGCCCCTTCCAGAGTGCCAGGGCCTCTCAGGTATAAGGGTTCAATGGAGGATTGTGTGTCTCTTCCGGGGGCCACAACAGCCTCTGCTCCTCCAACCTGTTGCCAACCCAGCCAGGGGAGGCTCCCACCCCCTCAGCGAACCTACTCTCCTGTCCAGGCCCCTCTCTGGCCTGTCTCTGCAGCACCCCAACTCTTGGGTAGCTGGGCTCCGGTCTTGGCTCCCGTCTGTCTCCTGCCCTCCCATCCCCTAACGCTGCCTGCCTGTCCTGGGCTGTCCGCTGCCTGTCCGCTGCCTGCCTGCCTGCAGCATGTTCAAAGCCATCTGCATGCAGGCTGCTGGAAAGAACCAAACCCCTGCCTGGCCTAGCACCCCCTCCAAATCCCACCAGTCCTGTAGGGGCTGTGCCAGCCGGAACCCCTCATCAGCAGGACACAGGCCCAGCTGGGGTCCTGCCCCTGCCACTGTCCCTGTTGGCCCCAGCTGTGCAAGCCAGGCTGGGAGGCTCACAGATGAGCCTGCTGGCCAGAGGGTGGCTTTTCCTTACTCAGGAACAGAACACGGGGTGGGGGAACCCTGGGTCCCTCGCCCATTGTCTCCCCAGGATGGTCTGCCTCACTCTTGTTAGACCAAGTTCATTGCAGCCCACAGGACCATAGCGCAGGCTGATCCTGGCTGGCAATCCTTCTGAACATGGTCCTGAGCATGGGCGCTGTGGCCCTGGGCCTGCTTCCTGGGTAGACGTGGGGAGGAAAGGGACATGCCAGGGAGGACGCCTGTCTGAGGGATGCCATCAGCCTCCAGGACTCATTTTTCTGATAGCATTGACTTGGGGATGAACCGTTGGCCTCTGGGGACCACGATTCCCAGCCAGCCCACTCCATCTCCTTCCAGGGGAGGGAGATGGGAGAGGTACCCTGAAAGTGGTTCCAAGGGTGAGGCGCCAGCTCATCCCACCCAGCAGGTCAGGCGGCTGTGCTAGCCTATGTGAGGATTCCTGGGAGGGGAAATCAATGTCCCTAGCCCCCAGATGCCAGCATTGGAGGTGGGACCAGCTGCATGCCAACCCTCTCCATGCCCCTGCCTCTCACCCCCCCCTCCTCCCAGCCCTCCAGCTCCCACTGGCCAACGATGGCGGTAGCCGTTCACCATCTTCTGAGAGTTCCCCGCAGCAACCCACGCCCCCTGCCCGGCCCCGTCACATGCTGGGGCTCTCATCCACCTTGTTCATACCCCGAAGCATGGAGAGGTGAGCCTTCAGAATGGGGCCACTGACCTTTGGGAGGTCAGCTTGGAGGGCTGCTGGGCTAGCCCCAGGGAGGAGGTGGTGAAATATGTGGGAAACCCCTGTGTGTTGGGAGCTGGGGTGGTCTCAGGTTGGTCAGGACCCCCCTCCACTCACACCCTCACCCTGTTCCTCCAGTATCGAGATTGACCAGAAGCTGCAGGAGATCATGAAGCAGACAGGCTACCTGACTATTGGGGGCCAGGTACTACCCTTCCCCCAGCCCCTGGGCGGTGGGGGAGGACACAGTGGGGCTAGGTCTACATGGTAGGGCAGAGGCTGGGCAGATCCTCAGTCCTGATTCTCTTCACCAGCGCTACCAGGCAGAAATCAATGACCTGGAGAATTTGGGGGAGATGGGCAGTGGCACTTGCGGCCAGGTATGGAAGATGCGCTTCCGGAAGACAGGCCACGTTATCGCTGTCAAGGTGAGCACCCACCCCGCCCAGGTGTGTCCCATGCCTCTCAGCTCTGGTGCTAAGGATCTCCTCTCCTCCCCGCACTGTCCTGTGCAGCAAATGCGACGCTCGGGGAACAAGGAAGAGAATAAGCGGATCCTCATGGACCTGGATGTGGTACTCAAGAGTCATGACTGCCCCTACATCGTGCAGTGCTTCGGGACCTTCATCACCAATGTGAGCCTGACTGCCCCTTCTTTTCTGCCCACTCCCTTGAGTCTCTCTTGCCGCTCTCTGAGTGTGCCCCCCAGCCCCTCTTTTCTTTCCCTGATTGGGGTGGGCAAGAGGGTATGGCCGCCCCCAAGCCAAGCCTGCTGCCCTTGCAGACGGATGTCTTCATTGCCATGGAGCTCATGGGCACCTGTGCGGAGAAGCTGAAGAAGCGGATGCAGGGTCCCATCCCTGAGCGGATCCTGGGCAAGATGACGGTAGCGGTGAGTGGCCAGGCTGGGGCAAGAGGCCCAGGCCCATCTCCCCCGCGCCAGTCACAGTGCTCCTCTTTCCTCGCAGATTGTGAAGGCACTCTACTACCTGAAGGAGAAGCATGGTGTGATCCACCGGGACGTCAAACCCTCCAACATCCTGCTGGATGAGCGGGGCCAGATCAAGCTCTGCGACTTCGGCATCAGTGGCCGCCTTGTCGACTCCAAGGCCAAAACACGGAGCGCTGGCTGCGCTGCCTACATGGCAGTAAGTGGGGGCCTGGGTGGCCTGGGCAGTGAGCCTGCTCCAGCCACAAGGGTCCATTCTCCCCTTTCCCTGTCTACTCTTCCCCCACCTCTTCCCTACAGCCTGAGCGCATTGACCCCCCGGACCCCACAAAGCCAGACTATGACATCCGGGCTGACGTGTGGAGCCTGGGTATCTCTCTGGTGAGTTGGGGCCCCTCTTCCTGAGGGCTGGGGTGACCCATTTCTGGGGTATGGGAGGACAGCAGGGAGGGCAGGAGTCTGTTTTCGACCACTCCAGCCCATGTCTTCTCAGGTGGAACTGGCAACAGGACAGTTTCCCTACAAGAACTGTAAGACGGACTTCGAGGTCCTCACCAAGGTCCTGCAGGAAGAGCCCCCGCTCCTGCCCAGTCACATGGGCTTCTCGGGGGACTTTCAGTCATTCGTCAAAGACTGGTGAGGAGCCCCTACCCAGGCCTTCCAGGAGGGGGACAGATCAGGTGTGGCCCCAAGCTCAAGGCAGCCAGGGATGTTTGGGGTGGGAGGATGGAAAGCCTGCCCTCATGGGGGTGGGAGAGCTGTGGGTCAGAAGGGGCTCAGGGAGGAGTCAGAGCCTTGGAGCCATGACTTGGGTTTGGACTTGGCCTGAGGTGACAGCTGGCCCCAGGGCATTTGGCTGGGTGGCCTGGGGCTTCACCTCAGGAAGTTTTAAACAAGCAGAGGGGAGAGGGCTGTGAGCATCCTGCACCAACAAGCAGAATTATGCAGGCAGGATGTTTATATTG
Source organism: Myotis lucifugus (assembly GCF_000147115.1). Classification (NCBI taxonomy): domain Eukaryota; kingdom Metazoa; phylum Chordata; class Mammalia; order Chiroptera; family Vespertilionidae; genus Myotis; species Myotis lucifugus. The sequence goes on along the minus strand of NW_005871434.1, from coordinate 191,490 downwards.
GATTCTCCCTCAGGAAAACCCCTCCTACTGGCACCTTACAACATGGTTCAGGCCCCTGTCCTACGTGGGTGCAGGCCTTGGTTCCTCTGAGGTATCCCAGTTGGTGACACAGGGCAGGGAAGATGCAGTAGCTCTTCCCCACAGGTTTTGCAGACCGCTGGCTCAGCAGGTAGACCAGCGGAGCCCCTCCAGGCTCTCACTTCCCTTTCCTCCCTTCTTTCTCCAGCCTTACTAAAGATCACAGGAAGAGACCAAAGTATAATAAGCTACTTGTGAGTACCTGAGGCCCTCCCCACCCTCACACCCTACCGCCTACTCATCTGGACACCCAGGGCCTGGGTGAGGCCAGCAGCTGCCCTTGTTCTAAGCTCCCCCCTCCGGCCCTGCAGGAACACAGCTTCATTAAGCGTTACGAGACGCTGGAGGTGGACGTGGCGTCCTGGTTCAAGGATGTCATGGCGAAGACCGAGTCACCGAGGACTAGTGGAGTCGTAAGCCAACACCACCTGCCCTTCTTCAGGTAGCTGCGTGGCGGTGGCCAGCCCCACTCGGGGGGGAGGCCAGAGAAGTGGCCACAGGTCCCCTCTTCCCTACCCAGCCACCCAGCTGCCCGCCACGGGAGACCTGGGAACTGGATGGCCGCCGAGGGCTGAGGACAGAAAGTAGGGGATGCCAACCCAACCCCGACTCCCTACCCAGCAGCCATGGACAGATGGGCCCACCAGGCCCTAGCCCTTCCAGTCCTGGGGTCAGCCGGCTGTACAAGTCCCCCCAACAGACACTGTGAACAGAAGACAGCAGCAGGCCATGAGCAGACTTGCTATTTATTCAGTTGTAACCCCTGGGCTGGGGTGGCCACCAGGGGCCAGGAGAGAGTCACCCTTCTTGCATCCTCCCCATGCTGTCCCTTCCACCTTTGTGGTACACATGCTCCCTGTCTCTATCTGCCTCTGTCACCTCCCTTGATGCCTCTCTGGTTTTCCCTGTCTCCCTTCCTGTATCTGCCTCTCTCCTGGCCCAAGCCCAGGCTCTGTTACCCACAGCAGGACTCCTCGGTCCACTTAGGTCTGTGGTGAGCAATGAGTCCTTTGGCTGGCATCCTCGTCCCAGGAAGGCAGGCTGGGCATTATGACTGCAGCTGACCCAGGCTGTGGGGGCTCTGGCGCTTGTGCGCGCGGCTCTCTCTCTCTCTCTCTCTCTCTCTCTCTCTCTCTCTCTCTCGCGCGCGCGCGCTTGTGCGAGCGGCGCTCTCTCTCTCTCTCTCTCTCTCTTTCTCTCTCTCTTTGATCTCAGGGGGTCCTTTTTGGAATTTATTGTATTTTATTGTACTTGGTGGGGTGTTTGGGGGATGGGGGAGGAAGAAGAGCTTGTTCTCATGGGGTTTGTCAGTACCTTCAGAAACTTTTACCAAAGTCATGTTTAGCTGCTGTGGTATAGCCCTCAAGCTCCTGTGGGCATTGGGGGGTTGGAGCCAGGTAGAGGCCTGGGCCACTGTGCCTTGTCAGCCTGTTCTGGAGAGACTATTCCCAAAGGTGGGGGCTGGGGGTGGGGCTCCTCCCTTGGGGCTGGAGACTGGCCACAGCTTGGGGTGAATTGAGGACCCCAGGCTGTGTGGAGGAGCCCACAGGGCTGTGGCCACACAGGGTGGCCTTCAGGGAAGGTGGGTATGGGGCATGGTGGGAGGCAGTAAATGCTGCTATGGCAGGAGAAGGGAGTGAATGACAGTAGTGGGGGTCACAAGGCCCAGGGAGGCAGGGATTGAGTGTATAGGGAATGGATGTGGGGGTTCGAGGATGTGTGACAGGGACAGAAGTGGAGCGGGCCTAGGGCTGGGGGTGTGAAGGCAGTCATGCCCTCACAGTGCCCCTGAGCATCCCTCAACTTCCCCAGAGCTGGCCAGTCCCCAGCCCACCTTGAGGATAGGCCATGGGGCCCCTCTCCCCCCCACACCCCTCAGCAGCAGTCAGAGCAGGAAGGGGGGTGTTTCCTTTTTTGTTGGTGATGCATGCAAATCAGTGGACAAACATACACACACCAACCAACGCCAAAGGTGATGAACTCCCTGGATGTAGCTGGAGCAATGTAGACTCAGCATAGGCATCACTGTAACCTCTCTCTATCCTATTGACTCTTGTTACTCTTAACATAGTCACAAAAGGCCGCATGTTTAAAAAGTACTCCTTGTCTTCTCTCTGCTCCCCCCAGGGGGTTGGGGTGGCCACCTTTCTTGCCCAAATCCCCCTTGTGACTGGATGGGGCAAGGTAGAGGTAGGTGGGCAACAGGCCTGGCTCCACCCTCGGCGGGGGTCCCAGCCACGGGGGCTTTTGCCCATAACCAGAAGGTCAAGTGGCTCGTTCCAGGGGCAACAAAAGTCAGAGGCCGGCTGCCCGGTTTATTTTATTTAACTTAATTTTGTTTATGAGTGTGTGTCTGCCTGTCCCTCCCCTTCAGTGTTAAGTGGGAGCCCTGAGGGAGCCTCTCCTCCCCCCACCCGCCTCTCCCCTGTTTCCTCCCTCTATCTCCAGTCACCAGCCGTCCTTCTGGACCAGGCAGAGGGTTGAGCGGGCAGGCAGGAGCCTGAGGCGACTTGGCCCAGCCCACCAGCCCATGACCCCTTCTCAGGCCACCAGTATTGTCCCTTCCCTTTTTAAAATGAAACACCCTTGTTTGTAAATCCTTAGATGCTTGAGAATAAAACCCCTCCCTTTTCTTCCACTGAGTCTGTGGTGTGACCTGAGCCTTGGCAGGATATGGCATGAGATGTGGGAAGGGTCTGTAAGCCCTGACCTTGAGGTTGGAGGGCTGGGAAGTGGTGAATTCTGGTGGATAAGGTCTCTGCATCAAAAGGGAAACTGAGGCAGGGTTGTGGCTGGGAGGGTGGTCTTTGTAGTGATTTGCCCAACATCAAGCAGGCAGTACGGAGGGACACCCGACCCCCAATAGCCAGAGGTCCTGCTGGAGAAGAGCTCTTAATCCCTGGCGGCCTTGGGGAAGGGCTCTGGTGTCAGCCCCTCAGTCTGCCACCCCCGCTCTTTGCTTCCCGGAGTGGCTGCCCAGCCAAGGACAGGGACACCTGCTTACCTGCTGGGCCTGGGTGCTGCCTGGACTGGTGCCTCTGCCTCTGGCCCCCACACACTTACCGCAGCCAGTCCAGCATGCTGGGTACCATGGTCCTACTGCTGGCCCTGCTCCCAGGGATCTCCACCTTGCCCAGCGGGCCACCTGGTATGTAGGGATTGGGAAATATATATGTCTTCATGCTCCCATTCCTCCGCCACCCTTTCTGAACCTCCATCTATCTTGCCTTGGGAAATGTGTGGGTGGGCAGTGGGGTCTACCCCTGTCCCCCATTTCCAGGTTCTCTGGGATCCCCAACTTCAAAGTTCCCAGCAGCCACGTGAGGCCAAGTACTGTGGGAGGGGAGGGGTCTGGGCAGATACTTTTAGGGAATGTGTATGTGGGCCATCATGAAGCAGACATGTATGCACTGCATGTGCATGTCCTCACTGATTAGAAGACCCCTGTTGGTGTTCCTGGTGCCTCTACCTTTACTGCGATGCCCTCAACCTGAGAGTCAGGACAGACGGAAAGCCTGGTGGCCTGCCTGGGCTTGGGCTGTGCCAGAAGGGCTGTGGAAGAGCACCCCTCTTTCCTTTCCCCCCTTCCTTTGATGACAGCACCTGTCTCCTCTTAGAAAGGGAAGGGTGGGGGCCCCACACTCCTGGCCCTGCTGCAGCTCCCCAGCCTGGAATTCCCTCGCTCACTGTGGGGAAGGAAAGCAAAGCCAGGAAGGGGAGCCCCTCAACCAGGGGCACACAGCTTTGTGCACAGCCTCGCTGCTGGGCTGTGATGCCCCAAGGGTCTCCAGGGAATACATCATAGCTGGTGTCCCACCTGCCTGAACGAGGAGCCTAGCGTGAGTGAATTCTCCACGCAACATTTTCCCGAGGAGGCTAGGAGATTGAATCATTTGCTTGAGGGCCTAAGGGGCAGCCCGCACTCCCTCTGTGCCACTCTTTCTGCCCCGCCAGCGCCCCCCTTTCCAGTGGCGCCCGGGTTGTGGCTGCGTCGACCCCTTTTCAGTCTAGAGCTGTCAGACGCACAGGACGCGTTCCACCGCCGCGCAGGGCCGCTCAAGGTCCCAGCGGACAGCCGCGTGTTCGTGCAGGTGCGGACAGACGTGGGGCAAGCCGGGCCGGCGGGCAGGTGGGCGCAGCTGGATCCTGAAGGCGACACTCCACCCCCAGGCGGCCCTGGCCCGGTCCTCCCCGCGCTGGAGCCTGGCCCTGCACCGCTGCTGGGTGACGCCCTCCTCACGTCCGGCCCCAGGACCCGCCCTGGCGCTACTGCGAGGGGGCTGCCCCGCTGATTCCTCGGTCACCTTCCCGCCACCACGCCCTGGGGCTGCCCGCTTCAGCTTCCGTCTGCGCCCGGTCTTCAATGCCTCTGTGCAGTTCTTGCACTGCCAGCTGAGCCGCTGCCGCCTCCGGGGAACCCACCGGACTCCTGAACCTCTGACGCTGCCGCCCCAGTCGCCGGTGTGCGGGCGCAGGACAGGGAGTCTGGGCTCCTGAGGCCGGTGTGGGGTGGGCAGGATCACCTCCAGCATTGGAAGGAGGAGCCTCTCGGGTTTGGGGAATCTTGGGGTCAGGGCGCTTTGGAGCCTGGGGCACGGGTCCCTTGGAGCTGGGGGTAGATACTGGGTCTCTCCCAGGCCAGGCACAGGGGCCTTGAGGGGCCCCAGGGGCTCCGCACAAGGGTTCCTCAGTGAACAGGGAGTGTAGGCACTGAATTCCTTCATGGCCATAGCACCAGGACCCCCTTGGGTGGGCCTCTGAGGTCCCTCCAAGGCTGGGTGGTTGGATAAAAGGCACTAAGGGGCCAAGTCTCTGGGTGCCTAAAGTTAGAATCCACGATTAGGTGCTCAGAGAGCCGGGTCGTGTGACTTCCTTGAGGGGCTGAAATTTGGAGTCTGGGAGCTGTGCGGCTGGCTGCTTGTATATCTAATGGGCTGGGCTTGGGGACCCCCAAGGGGTCGGATTCACAGGGATCTAGTGGTGGGACTCCTGGTTGCAAAGAGATCTCTCGGGAGCCCTGGGGAGGAGCTCCTGGATCCCGGGCCCTCACATCCCTGTCCCTTCCCTCTCCCCCCCACCCCCACCCCGCTGCAGTGTCTGCCTCAGGAAGAGGCGTGCGCCAGCAGTGGCAGCGGCGAGAGTCTGGGTGCCAACGGCCCCCACCTGCACACACTGACGCAGCCCATCGTGGTCACGGTGCCACGGCCGCCCCTCAGTGAGCGCGAAAGTCCTCTGCGGGGGGTCCCTGGGGCAGGAAAATTGGGGTGGGAGGACTTCTGGGGCCTGGGCCTAGTCTCCGCGTTGTGCTCCCCACAGGGCCACCTAAGGGCGTCCCCGGCATAGCCGTACGCCCTGAGCCTCCTGCGCCAGCCCCGGTGGCCCTGGAGCCCGCACCGTTGGTGGCGCTGGTGGTGGCCGCCTTCTTGTTGGGCGCCGCGCTGGTCGCCGGGCTCGGCCTCGTGTGCGCGCATTCAGGTACCAAGCTTGGCCCGCTCAGATCTTCCCTTCGCCCCCAGAATATTCCAGTGCCTTGGGGTCCGGGTCACTGCGTTCCCAGCTTGCGGAGTCTGGCCATCCTTAGACCTGCCCCCGTTATGCCCGTAGCAGCCCCCAGGGAGCGCCCCTGCACCGGGCCAGCGTTCAGCAACCCCTACTGCTCCGGAGCCTGCCTCTCACTTCCAGCGCCCCCACCTCCCAGCCCACCCCCGAGAGCCTCGCCTAGCGATCCGCAGCCCAGAAGAACCCAGTGAGGCAGGTAAGTGTGTGTGTGTGTGTGTGTGTGTGTGTGTGTAACATAGGGCCCATAGGAGAGCTGGAGGAGGGAGGTGATGATAATGACTTCATAGCGCTTTCTCTGTGCCAGGCAGCCTTCTAAATGTTTACTAATTTAATCCTCATAAAAAACTTTTGGTAGATACTATTAAAATCCCCATTTTAGAGAAGAGAAAAATGAGGCACTCTCTGAAGTTAAGTAATTTATCAAAGGTCACAAAATTTGGTGGAGCTGGGATTCAAACTCAGGCAGTGGGTCACCCGTGGTAGCCTGCGGGCTCTGTGTCTGACAGCACCATGATTCAGACCTAGCATCCTCACCCCCTCACACAGACTAATGAGGGAAGTCATCATCAGCTGAGAGGGAGGTAGCTTTCCTGGTGTCCTCTCCCTAGGGTGGCCTGGGTCGCCCCTTCAAGGGATGGCGCGCCCCCAGCAGAGTCCAGGGACGCACCCGCCAGACTTATGTCGGAGCAGACTCACTAGTCTGGACCGCAGCCTTCGACCTCGGACCCCACGGGACCACGATCCCTGCACCCCGCCCCCTCACTCCTCCCACCTGGACTCAAAATAAACATCTGGTCTGACATGCAGAGCTCTGAAGTATGCTGTGCGCAGGGCTGGGGGTGCGGAGCAGGAAGCGGAGGCTTGGTATCTGGACTGGGAGGGTTCTGGGCTGGCAGAGGCCCCGACTGGAGAGGTAGAGCTTGGGGGCGGGCTCATACACCCATATGCTTGAGTGCAGATAGGGGTCAGGGGAGACCCAAGGGCGTTTTGTCCCAGACAGAAAGGGGCACCCGACCCCCACAGGTTAAGTTTTAAATCCCGCTTTCTTCCTCCACCTCAGCACCGGACCACCTGCCTCTTTAGCTCTTCCCAGATCCAGGCCTTCTTCGCTCTCCACTCGCACCGCCCGGACCCTGCCCTCGCTAGGACCCCGACCTCCGGCCTCTGCTCCTGTCTCCTCTCCCTTCTGGTCTAGAGCTCCCCAAATCCTTCCTGCCCGAGCTTCGAGCTCCCCTGGGCATTGACAAGTGCGAAACGACTAGCTCCATTTTACAGATGAGGAAACGGAGGCTGGGTACAGCTAAATCAGTTGCTCAGGTCCCCAGGGTTGGGCGACCCCACAGCCCAGGCTCTTGGCTACGACTGGGCGGGCAGCTGCCCTTCCGGCCTCTTCGAGAAGCAAATCACACCGCAGGAGTTTCACAAGACTTAGTCCAGAAATGGCGGGAGGGCACGAGATCTAAGTGGCTCCAGTGTACAAATGGGATAAAATGCGGACGGGGTCGTGTTCGCCGCAGCCAGTTCGGATGCTGGCCTCTCTCATTTCGCAGCCACACCCCGCCCTCTACCTCCCAGCGCAGACCACGCCCCCGTCGGCGTCCGCTTCCGCGCGTGCTTTGCGGCCCCAGCGGCCTCCGTAACCCCGCCCCCAGGGGCGGGGCTGGCCGCCAACTCCGCAGACACCGGCATGAAGCCTCCACCGAGGCGACGAGCTGCCCCGGCGCGCTATCGGGGCGAGGTGGCCGGCGGCGCCGTCTGGAGCGCCCTCGAGAAGCGGCAGCTGCTCCGACTCCTGCAGGCGCGGCGGGGCCAGCCGGAGCCGGACGTCGCCGAGCTGGCCGGGGAGCTGCCGGGCCGGAGCGAGGCCGAGGTGACGGGATCCCGGAAGGGAGAAGGCTGGACGCGGACCTGAGATGTGTCCGGGGAGAGGGGGCACCGCGAGTAGGACTAGTGGCGTGACGTGGGCAGGACCAGCGCGAGCCTGGGGGCGGGGCGGAGGCAAAATCGAGGGGCGGGACGCACTGCGAGTGGACTGAACGGAGACCCAGACTGGGCGCACGTGGCGCACTGTGCAGCGGCGCTAGGCGGGAATGAGGTTGAAATATGAATCAGGAAATGGGGTGCAGCGGACGAAACGGAGGTGAATAGGGTAGGACTGCAGGGAGGAGCCAGATGGGCCTGGACCTTACATTTTTATGAGGTCACCCTTGGGTCTGGGCCCCAGACCCCAGGCAGAGTCGCTGTAACCCTTAACGTTGGGCTTTGGCCTCTGCACCCAAGCCTTGGGTTTGTAGAAAGCCCATTTGGTCTCCTTTCTCTTCCCCAGATTCGGGATTTCCTCCAGCAGCTCAAGAACCGTGTGGCCCGGGAAGCCATTCAGAAGGTGCATCCAGGTGGCCTAAAGGGTCAAAGGCGTCGGGAAACACAGCCCCCAGCTCCCATCGAGGTGAGGCAGGGCCAGGCTCCCTGGAAGATGGGTGGGAGTTGGGAGGATAACTTGGTCAGAGGATCCTCAGGAAGGGGGGGACTCCTAAGAGTTGATCCCTAGGCTGACCAGGTACTTTCTCGTTGCCCTACCCAGGTGTGGATGGATCTGGCTAAGAAGATAACAGGCCCACTGGAGGAAGCTCTGACTGTGGCTTTCTCACAGGTACAACCATCCCCTAGGGAGGCCAAGGGTGTCCCTAGGGACAAGGTCATACACACACACACACACAAGAGCGTAAGTAAGGTATGGATGTGTCCTGGGCCCTTCCTCTTGCTAGCTCTGGCCAATCACTGGACACCTTGAGCCTCAGTACCCCTCCTCTGAGGCCATCTTCTGTATGTGACACCTTCCTTGGGTGAGCGGGTGGAGAGCTCAGCACAGTTAGCAGGGCGGGGGTGGTGACTGAAGGGAGGACTTATGCTTTTCCCTTCCTGATCTGTCTGCCTGTCAGGCACTCACCATCATGGCCGTGGAGCCCGTCAGCCTCCTGTACTCCAAGCCGTCCAAGCCTACACAGGCACATGGAAAACTACTGCCCCTTAACACCCCTAGCAGACAAGAGAACCCGAGCCCTGAGGCTTCTGGCCCCACCCCTGAAGCAGCTGCTGGCCCCTCTGCTGAGGGAGACCTCGAAGTGGATTTTGAAAAGATCTACAAGTACCTGTCATCCATCTCCCACAGCTGCCATGGCCCTGAGCTTTCCCCAGCTGGTGAGAAGAAAGGGGGAGGGGGCTATGGTGGTGGGGTCCAGGCAGCAAGTCCTGACCTCCTCTTACCCTTCCCCTCGCCATCCACCACCAGAGTCAGCTGTGGTCCTTGACCTGCTCATGTCACTTCCTGAGGAGCTGTCTCACCTGCCCTGTGCAGCCCTGGTTGAGCATATGATGGATACATACCTACATCTGATGACCCCCCAGTCTGACCCCAGCGGTGGGAACCTGGGACCGGGAGCTGAGGTTTGTGGGACTGGCTCTAGGGGGCAAGAGGAGTCCAGTCAGGCCACCCCCCAGGCCCCTGAGAATGCCAGGCCTAGCAAACCGAGATCTGCCTGGCAAGTAGTTGGCGTTTGCCCCCTGAACCCATTTCTGGTGCCCCTGGAGCTTCTGGGCCAGGTAGCTACCCCTGCAAAGTGAGGGTCCCAGCAGACAGAGCACACACCAGACATCTGTGAGCTCCTGGCCTTCACTTCTGCTTGGGCTGGCACTGGGTATTCATGAGGATCTGGTCCTGGTGGAAAGTCCCTCACTCAGTGTGCAGTGCCACGTGGCCTTTAGGACATTCCAAACAGCAGGGGTTTCAGAAATGGAAGCCCATTTGTACAGGAGTTCAGCCACAGATCTTAAGTGGGGGCAGCCAGATGGCTGGGATAAAACCACCATCAAATACTGCCTCTCCTCCTCTCCTGCATTCTTTTGCTTATACCCTATAACTGAATAAAATTTTCAATCTGTCTCTTTTTTTTAAAGTTGATTTTAGATAGGGAGAGAAACATCGATTTGTTGTTCCACTTATTTATGCATTCATTGGTTGATTCTTGTATGTTCTCTGACTGGGGATCGAACCCGCAATCTTCGCATATTGGGATGACACTCTAATCAACTGAGCTACCCAGCAAGGGTTGTCTCACTCTTTTTTCTGTGACTTAAAGGTAGCAGAGCCCTGGCTGGTGTTCTCAGTGGTTAGAGTGTCGACCCATGCATCTAAGAGTCATGGGTTTGATTTCTGGTCAAGAGTGCATACCTGGGTTGCAGGTTCGATCCCAGGCCCTGGTTGGGGCACGTGCAGGAGGCAACCAATTAATGTCTCTTTCCCTTTCTCCCTTCCACTCTCTCTAAAAGTCAATAGATAAAATATCCTCGGGTGAGAATTAATAGCAACAAAAAAAGTGGCAGTGGTGGCTCAGAGTACAGAGGGAGATGTTGGAGGTAGGAGAGAGCTTAGGGTCCTGGGGACCGAGGGGCATGCCAAGGAGGAGGGTGCAATCACCAAACGCTACCACTGCCTGCCAGGCTTGCTCCAAAGCTGCTTGGAGTGACCTCAGTTTGACTGAGGGGACCCGTGGTGATTATATAGAAGGTCAAGACAAGCCTTAGCTTGACAGGTGTCAGGGGAAGTTTTTCTGAGCAGGGTGACCTTATATCATACAGATGGAAGGGGGGAGGGCACCAGCAGAGTGAGGTGAGGCTGTGTTGGGCAAAATGAATCTTTGTACTTAACCCAAACAGTCACCAGGACCACCAGTTCACCCCAGAAGGGGTGGGCCCATATCACCGGAAAGGAATGTTCTTGCATCACAAGTGGGTCTGTTGCCACTTGGCTGTCTATATCACACTTCCCTCCCCTGCTGGTATGAGCCACTTCTGTCCGTAAGTTCCCTTATAAACTCTTTAAAAAAATATATATTGATTTCAGAGAGGAAGGGAGGAGAGATAGAAACATCATAAGCATGATGTTTCTCCAGTGGGCCTGTTATCTTCTTAGCCAGATCCATCCACACCTGGGTAGGGCAACGAGAAAGTACCTGGTCAGCCTAGGGATCAACTCTTAGGAGTCCCCCCCTTCCTGAGGATCCTCTGACCAAGTTATCCTCCCAACTCCCACCCATCTTCCAGGGAGCCTGGCCCTGCCTCACCTCACATCAAAGCCAGGGGTATTGAGGTGGTAACCAATGGACATAGACACCAGGGGGGTGAGGGCATAAACGGGAGTGGGGTGGGGGGCAATGGGGGGATAAGGACACATATGTAATACCTTAAATCAATAAAAAATATAATAATTGCTGGGCCTCGGCCGGGCTGGTGTTACTCAGTGGTTGAGCATTGACCCAGGAACCCAGAAGTCACCTGTTCGATTTCCTCATCAGGACACATGCCCGGGTTGTGGGCTTGATCCCCAGTAGGGAGTGTGCAGGAGGTAGCTGATCGATGATGTTTCTCTCTCATCGACGTTTCTATATCTCTATCCCTCTCCCTCTAAATCAATAAAAATATTAAAACAAACATGCTTATGATGTTTATTTAATAAAATAAACACATCAATGATGAGAATCATTGATCAGCTGCCTCCTGCACACCCACTACTGGGGATGAAGCCTGCAACCAGGCATGTGCCTTTGACCAGAATCCTTCAGTCCACATGCCAACGCTGTGTCCACTGAGCCAAACCAGCTAGGGCCCTTAGTAAACTTGATGTTGCCCAAGGCTGAGGGACCCCAGGGTTAGGGGTGTGCTGTCCCATGTTGCAGGTTAGAGAGAGGGTCTTCTGAGCTAGCCTTGGGGAAGCAAAGGGAGGAGGAGCAGAGCTGGGGAGAGTAGGGAGCTGGAGTCCCACCTGTTGTCAAAGGCCCCAAATTCCTGGAGGTGCTTTTGGGTTTCCTTGCAAGGGGGTCCCCCCTCTACAGCCTCCAAGGGTGTGGGTTCAGGGGAGGGCAGGACAGGAACCAGTGTCCTTCCACGGAATGGCATTCCCCCAGGCTTAACTAGTCCTCTGAGAGCCCCAAATTTTCTGTTCCAAGAGTCTGTGCATTCACTCAGCCTTCCTTTTATAGAAACCCTCACTTCTCCCCACACACATTGCACACGGCTCTCCTGGGACACACAGCACATTTCCTAGGTGGGTTGTGGAGTCAGCCCACTCCATGATTGGGACCCCCCTCCCCCCGCCACACACACACCAGACCCACGGGTTCCCAAGGGCACATGATGATGATCGGAAGGAGGGACCAATGTCAGAGGGGTTTGGAGCTGAAGATGTAATCATCGCAGCAGGAGGCCATGCCAGTTCTTGTAGGGCTGGCTGAGGGCACCCCATCCCCACTGCACTCAGCTAAGTCCATTCCCCAGAGTCTCCCTAAGTCAAGGGAAAGAGGAGGGTGTCTTGGCTGTGCCTGAAGCCAGGGGTATTGAGGTGGTAACACACCAGTCCCCCAAAGTATGGGTCTAAATGTCTTTGCAGCACTGGGCAGGAATGCTAACAGCTTTCTGCTTGGCTCAAGTAAGCACTCAACAATAGCTTTTATTATCACCATCTACTCAGAAACAGGAAGAGTAAGAAGGCATGAGGAGGGCATGGGGGGCGGGGGCAGGGAGATGGTGTGGGGCATGGCAGGAGGGATCAGGGGTAGGTGTCAGTATTGCCAGTGACTGGCATACGGAGGTGGTGACCGAGGGAGGGGTGTGCAGATTACTAACAGGCCTGGGCGGGGGGTGGAAGTGAGTCTGCCGGGCTTTGCCCCCACGGAAGGTGCCAAACATCCTGGACACAGCAGCCATTGTTGCTCTTCAGGCTCGGTCTCAGGGCAGGCAGCACTGGGCATATTCTACCCCAAGGAGGGGTTCAACACGGGGGAGGGGCGGGGGATGGAGTAGTGGGATGGCCAGACGACATGGGAGGGGGGAGACAGAGGGGTCCCCGCATCCAGGAACGCACATACCATTTATGTTGGAGGCTGGACAACAGCAGAGCCACCTACACGCTAGGGGGGGTGGGGGGGTGGGGGTGGGTGTCAGTGAGTTTTGGGGCGAGGACAGGGAGGGATAAAGGCACCAAGTGGGGCTCGGGCTTGTCTGGGAGGGATGATGGGAGAGGCCTGCGAGTATGGAAGGTGTCTGGGCAGGGAGGGGCTGGACTTCTCATGCACTCCTCCTTTGGCTGGGCTCTGGGGTGGGATCCCGAGCGCGGTCAGGCCGACAAAGGGCCACCCAAGGGTGCCGTGGCTCAGACCAGCGCGTAGTCGAATTGGCCACGCTCGAGCGCCTCCTTGTGGTCGGTCCAGGACGAGGCGGGCATGCGGCTGTAGGGGTCGAGTAGGATGCGCACGCAGCGCACCATCAGCAGCACCAGCACCACGAGCAGGCAGAGCACGAAGGCGAACACTGTGCGCTGCTCAGCGTCCAGGCCCACACCCGCCGGGGGCCCCGTCGACGGCGGCAGCGGCTCGGGGGACAGCGTCCAGGTCGTGCTCATGGCTCACATCCCCGCGAGTCCTGCGGACAAGAAGTCGGCCCTGGGCGCGGGGATGAGGCTGTGCCTTCCCACATCGCCCTCCTCCACCCACCTTGCCCGTCCCCCCTCTCCGGTCTCCAGGCAATGCCCATGCCCCACCAGTAGGCATATCACCACGCGGGGACCCAACTCCGCACAGGTTGGGGAGCTGAGAGCGGAGACGGAGCCCCGACCTGGCCAGCCAGCACACAACAGGTGCAATCGCGCAGCCCTGGGACGCGGCATGGGATCCTTCCCCGTGCCCTGCTCGCTGTCATTGTTCTCGGCGTCCCGGGGACTCCTTTGCCCCACCACCCGTGCCTTTCCCCTCACCCTGGCCTCGACCGCGATGGGGACCGAGCGCCTGGCAGCCGTGTTCTCCTCCGGGACCCGCGCCGACTCTGCTCTCGGCCTCTCCCAGGCGGTGGTGACGGCAGTGGCGGTCGGGACTCAGCCCACCCCACCCGCTCCAGAAGCGGCAGAGACCGAGGCGGGCGAGGCGCGAGTGAGCCTGGCAGCCGCTGCTGTTTCCATAGCGACGGGGGCGGAGGCTGCGCAGGGAGCGGCGCACGGCAGCGACCCCGCCCCGGCCTCAGGATCACTTCTCAGGCCCAGCTCAGCTGCAGGCATCCAGGATCCCCACCCCTACAAGTACCCCAGATGCTCCGCCCAGATCTTAGCCCCTGCACTCCCTCAGCCCTAGGGATCCCAACCCCCAGACAGTTCATGGGAAAACTCCCTCGCTTTTCTTCTCACTGGTCCCCCCACCCCCACCCCCACCCCCCAGGAGTGCAGGGTCCTAACCAGACAAGGCATCCTTCTAGGTCCACAGTTTCTTCAGTGACCTTGACTGCTTCCCGTGACCATCTTGCCCACCCAGCCACACCAGTGACAGACATCTCAGACCACTCAAGTTGCTCTCCTGCACTTTGGTGTTTTATTATCACTTCCAAATCTCAGTCATACAGGTTAATAAGGGCACTGTTAAATTTTTTTTTAAATGAAGCTAAAACGGCCTCGATGATATGGCCAGTGGGCCCCACCACCTGTCCCCAGAGGAGTCCCTGGGCCAGAGCCTCTTCCTCTTGGCATTGTCTGGCCAGTGTGCCTTGTTGACTTTCCCTGCCAGCAACCCCTGAGCAGCAGAGGGGGGTTCAGGGGCTGGCACTGTGGGGAGCAGCCCTCTACAGTTGCTGGCCATTCCCGGTCCAGCTGGTTCTACAACCACCCTAGCAGAGAGCAGTCCAGAGCTGACAGTCGTCCCCAGAGGTCTATTGCCACAGCTGGACATTCCCACCCTGTGCAGCTGCCCTGCGATGTACAGCCTGGAACCTCCGGTTGTGGCTGCCAAGCTCAGAGGACCTGCTCTGTACTGGAAGCGGAGATGTCCAGGAGCCGCCAGGCCGCATAAGGGTTGAGCTCATCCTGGTCCCGGCACAGTGCCCACACGTACAGCATGCGTAACACCTTGTCCTGCAGGAGTGGGAATGGGTATGAGCCTGGAGGCAGAGAGCAGCACAGCAGAATGAAGCTGCCAGGTCAGGACATGGGGGACACTGGGGGACCAGGGAGAGGTGTTGGAGTGTGGGTCTGGGGTCCAGAACAGAGGCTGGGACAGAGGCTAAAACTCAGGACTTGGTAAAACTGGACAAGTCAGTTGCCTTCTGACCTCCACCAGACCCAAAACAGGCCCTGGGACTTTTCAAGGTGCCATCCTGCTGTCCCCTCCCAGTCACAGAACTTCCTGGCTCTGAACTGCCACCTGTGTAGGTGGCTGGCCACTGCCATCCAACTGGTCCTGGGCTGGCTGCCTGCCCTGTCTAGCCCCCTCCCTCACTCACCGGGTTGCCCTCGACCACCTCGCCTTTGGCGTTCTTGATCACCATCACCAGCTGGGCGTGGAAGGTGACAATCAGCACGGGGCCCTGCTCCATCATCTTGCCCATGGCCAGCTGTGGGGGGAGCCAATGGGGTGGATGGGTATCACTGAACAGTCCCCCACCAATTCCCTGTTGCTCCCCTTGATGTGGAGACCCCCGTGTCCTGGGATGCTGCCAGGAGGAGCAGGGCACCTCAACATCTCAACTCATCACCCTGGAGGGACTCCGAGGAGCCACCCCAATCAGTACTCCAAGCCTGTCACCTCCTGCTGGCCTGTTTCTGTGTAGGCATTTCCCAGGAAACCCTTCCCATGGACAAATCCAAACCCTCTACTGTGAGATGGAGTCTGAACTTCTGAGAACCCATGAGGGCTCCCAACACCCTGGCAGCCTCTTGGTCCCCAGACTGGGGCTGTGCGGGGTAGGGGGTGGGAGGGCAGCACACGCAAAAGGACCTCAGAGTTGGGTACCTCATACACAGGTGGGGGGAGGGAGGTTGGCGCTGGCATGCTTTTAGCCCAGAACAGGGAGGAAACGGGGGTGATTGTGGCAGAGCAGGTCTTTGGCAGCTGAGAAGTCCTGACAAAGCCCCCACCCTTCCTAGAAGGTGCAGGCATACCATCACCTTGGGGGACTCTGGGACCCTGATATCTGGGCAGCAGCAGCCCTTATGCCTACCACTTTCCTGAGAATATTCCAACCATAGGACTATGGAAAACTTTCACTGCAAGGGACCCTTGAGATCATTTAATCAAGGTGCCCACCTGTGATGGAACTCCTCCAGGGATGGGGAGCTCACTCCTCATGCTGATCAGTATGCTTTCCCAATCCCAGGGGACACCCAGCCCACCCGGAAAGTCACTTACGTCGACATTGTCAATGTCCAAGATACGGGAGTGGAACTGGAGGCCCAGCGCCTTGGCCTGCTGGATTGGGTGGGCCAGCTGGCTGTAGGTCTGCAACAAGAGGCCAACGTGCCCATCTGAGGACCACCCAAGACCAAGCCACACCAAGGCGCCACACCACAAGAGAGGGCTGGTGCACCGCTAATGCCTGCCCACCTTGGGCAGGTGCCAGCCTCCCAGAACATGCTTACTGCAGGCGGCTCACGAACAGAATTTCCTGATTTCAGCTCTTGCACCTTCCAGAAATGGCCACAGTGCCTGGGTGTGCTACGCCAGGAGCAGCAGATGCCAGGAGCATGGGTCCAAGTACAGAGGCTGGAGCCAGCCATTGCTGGCCCAAGTCACACACTTCCTTCTTATTATAAAGACAGAGCTGTCAGGACCACCAAATGAAAGTGGTATTAATCAGCACAGTAGGTAACTCCTCTGGAAAGCCACCTGAAATGCACTCCAGGGTTAAGTAGAGGCCTGCTTGGCTGATCTTAAATGCTCCCACATTTATCTCACTCCAAGTCTTGGCCTGGAATCAAACACTTCTAGGATTTGCCCTAACCCATGGGTGGCTTTGAAACTAACTGCTTTGTTCTCACCGACTAGCCCTTTGTAGGTAGCTGACCATCGCAGGCAGCCTGCTCTCTCTACGGGGACAGTGGCGCCCCAAGTGACACTCTTAATCCCCTCGTGCCTATTCCCACACCCAAAACACAGCCTCTGGGACATGTGCAGCCTCATATCACAACAGGCAACCACAACAGAAGACATTCCAATAGAGAGAAAAATATGGGGCTCTTAAAGATGACATTTAAAAAACACCTCTGTGAGCAGCTATAATCTCAGCTGTGTTCCCAGGGGCACCAGCAGCTCTCTGGCAAAGAGAATCCGCCATGTCATAATGGTTCCAAAGCAAAAACAAAAAACAAACAAATAAACAAACAAAAAACACACCTTGTACTGACTGTTGGATTAGTCACCATGCAGGGGTGTGTTTAAAAAGAAAATCTAACAATTTCTCTGCTTTTTCCAAGTTGTTTTTGAGCTGGCACAGAACAGAATCGACCAAAAAAAGCCTCTGGATTGCTTAATACAAAGAAAATGGAAGCAAACACCCCATGAAGTCACAGGTCAGGAAGTGAGCAGGGTAAGGCGAGGTGGCGGGAGAAGATGGAAACCCTGAGGAGATGAGGCGGTTGCCAGGAACAGGGCAGACAGTGTAACACCTGACCCACCTCCTCATAGTCTAGTACTGCCTGTGGCCCTGGGACCCCTAACCCTGACCCCGGGGGAGCAGTGGGGCCTCATCAGGACCCATGGCTCCTCCCCAGGCAGGAAATTTTATCAATGTCTATTTTGATCTGTGTTCTGGGATCTTGAAGCAAGAATAGCTAATGAACTCATCTGGTGCTTTGTGTACCCTGGAACACTGCTTCTGTGTTCAAGCTGTACCCCACAGAACGGGGACAACGGTGTGACTCTGGCTCAGGAAAGGAGGTGATGGAGGCCTTTGGGGCCTCCAAATGCTCTTTCTCCAGCACCCATGGGCTCCAGGGGAACATCTAATGCAGCTCAGAGTTATTCATTGTCCATTTCCACCTGACCCCTGGGCCCCCAGCCTATACCTCAGGCCATCCTGGCCACGAGACCTTGCTACATGTCACTTAGGGCCACCTAAAACAGGGCAGATAGGCCACACTGAAAACTCACCTTACTCAGATGCTTCTCTTATCATCACCTTTCTCTCCTATGAGCCTTCTTAAACCAGAATTAGGATGGAGGAAGGGTTCTGGATGACAAGGCAGGAGGACTGACCTAGTCCCAGGCCATCCTTTAGGCCAAGTAAGGGAAGAAAGAGCAAGCTGGAAGGACCATGCCTGACTAGTTTACTCTAGAACAGTGGTTCTCAACCTTCTGGCCCTTTAAATACAGTTCCTCATGTTGTGACCCAACCATAAAATTATTTTCGTTGCTACTTCATAACTGTCATGTTGCTACTGTTATGAATCGTAATGTAAATATCTGATATGCAGGATGGTCTTAGGTGACCCCTGTGAAAGGGTTGTTCGACCGCCAAAGGGGTTGCGACCCACAGGTTGAGAACCGCTGCTCTAGAAGGACCAGCCACCAGGCCCTCGGTGAGTCTTGCAGGTTATGTGGTATGATGTGCATAAGGGACAGAAGGATCTGTGCCTCTGAGCATGTCAGACATAAGAACCTCCCTTTAACCAGGACACCAGGCCCTGTCATGCCTTTTCCAGACCAGCTGCTTAGCAGATCTCCTCCAAACTGTGATTTCTATTTAGGCCTAAATAGAGAAAAAGAAAAGTACTCACAGCTTCATAGCACCAGTCTTTGAGAATGTCAAGCTCTCCAGAAATCATGGCCTAAAAAGGAAAAGACAAAAAAAAAAGTAAGAGAATGAGAGTGGGCTTTTGAGGCAGAATATTGAAGGATGTTCTCCAATGAGATCCTTTCCTCAGCAGACCCCTTTGTGGTGGGGTCTGGTTGAGGAAGGATGGGGAAGTTGAGTCAGGCTGCAGCAAGGGGTGCCATCTCCCCAGGCCCCTGGGAGCAGAGCCTCTGCATGTGGCCCAGGGTGGGTCTCCAAAGACCTGGTAGAAGGAAGAGGAAGGTGGCAGTATGCCAGGCTCTCACCCTGGCAGGGAAATTGAACCAAGGAGGTGAGAAGCTGCTTTCTGCTTCCCCTGGGGATAAAGCTTTGGATGGTGAGGCTCATATAGGGAGGGGGGAATAGGGGCTGATTCCAGGAACCTGGAATCAGGGCTGAGAGGAGCCCAGAAAATGGAGAGGGGGCCAGGTGCCTGTGGGAAACTGTAGGTAGGCTGAGTGCTGAGCCACCCTTACCTTGGAAGAAACTGCCTGAGCTTGGACTGCTGCTTTCAGGAATCACCCCACTCCCACCTCTGCCCAGCCCAGCCCAGCCCAGCCCAAAGTGGCATGAGGGACCTGGGCAATCAGAGGAGGGAGAGGGGACCACATGGAGGCTGGTGGGAGGGAGGTGACAGGCAGAGAGTACAGGCATCCACATGAAGTGAGGGCTTTTCTTTCATCCTACTAGGGGCCTCCCAAAGGCCTGGTTTGGCTCGGCTAGAGGTTGGGGGCTGTAAATGGGTAGAGAAAAGGCAGCTGACAGGGACAGGGGCCTCATGGAGGGTGGGACTTTGAGCAAGCCACCCCATCCTCACTTCTGAGGCAAAAGGAGGTGCAAGGGGAGCAGAAAATGGGATTCAGGATTCCTAGGGAGACCTACAGGAAGAGGGAAGAGAGCCCCCTGCTGCCACAGTAGCCCTGGTCTGGCTCCATGTCTTGAGGATCTGGTTGGAGCTCACATGCACCCCCCCAAGCCTTCCTCATGGCTCACCCCAAGAGCCAGCAGCCAGCTTCTCCCTGACTCCTGAAAGGCCTCTAGCATCTGGAAGACAAACACCTGACCCGACAGCCACAAGGGAATAGCTTCAGGCAGAGAACATGAGGGAAACGAAATGGAAAGGGAGACTGAGTCCTAGAGGCAGACACACGCCGTGGGTCAGGGCCACCACCACTAGGACCAGAGGGGGCTATGGGCAACAGATGCCTTCTCAGAGGTATTTGATGGACAAGGCCTGGGAGTGGGGTGCTCAGGCTCTGAAGACTGAAGCCTCATCTCTGCTGAGAAAACACTCTCCTTAGCTAAACATCCCTGGGGGAACTTTCTGATCTGGTCTCAGGTTGGTGGTACACCAAAGGCAGGGCAGTGAGGACAGGACACCTGAGGACTGGCCTTCAGGGTTGGGCACCCACCTCCAGGACGTTGGGGATGATGTCATTCTCACACTGCTGCAGGAACCGCTCCTTGTCAAAGGCCGGATCCACACGTAGGATCTCCGTGAGCACCTCGGACATCTCTGTCTTCGAAAACAGACCCCCTGGGGGCAGCCAAGCCTGGAGTAAGTAGGGGTGCTGGGAACCCCTCCCTGCTGTCAGCCCAGCGGTGTGGGGATGGGGCAAGATGGTCCTGAAGCCACCCACTCACCCAGCAAGTCTGTGACCTTATCTGTCAGTGCACGGGAGGCCCGGATGAGTGTGTTGTCACTCTCGTCATACCTCATCTTCATCTCGAAGAACCCTGAGGAGACGGGTCAGGGGTCAGGGGTCAGGGCTCCCTTCCAGAAACATATGCCTCGGCCTGACTTCTGGGAGCTCCTCGTGGTCTGTGTGACTGCTCCAGACACAGGCAGGGTAAATGAGAAGACCACTCTTGAGCTTGCTTCCTCAGCTATGCAGACTGGGCAGCCAACCTACCTCAGGGGCTGCAGAGACCACTCAGCTGTGGGCCTGGGGGTGGGGGTAGGGGATGCAAACAAGGAAACACAGCCTCTAGGATGGTGTGGCCCCACTATGTCAGCATCTGGGAAGCTCCATGCGCCAACAAGAGCAGATAACTCCAGGGCCCCGAGTAGGCTTGGGCTCTATCTGCACCAGGGTTCCTGGCCTTCTGGCCTTCCTAATGATGAAGTGTCTCTCAGTATCCACAGCTACATCATCAGGGAGGACACTGTGCCTAGTCACCCTGCTCTGACAATGGCCAAGAGGGTGACCCAGCCCTAATGGCAATGTCCCTGCCCACTGGCCACCTCGAGGCCAGTGCCCCACTGCTCACTCACTGAGTAACCCTGCAGAAATCAGTGGTCCTCTCTGACTCCAGTCTCCTCCTCTGTAAAATGGGGGTCGGCTGTGCCAAGCCTGAGGAGTGCTCAGGAAGTGTCCCCTGTCACAGCCTTGCTGTCAGCCATGTGTTGGTGACATGAACACTCACGGTTGAACACCACATTGTTGTCCCTGAAGTCCTTCCACTGCTGATACCACTTGGAGTCCTTGTGCAGCACGACTCCCAGGGCATCCCTGGAGAAGATGGGGTGGTTGGTGAGCAGTTGCTGGGGAGTCACTGGGCCCAGGCCCATTGCTGTGGGGAGGAGGGCCCAAGCTCAGGGGCTTTGGTGACCCCATCCTCATCCCTCAGCTTCCTGTCTTCTCTATTCCCCTTCCCACCTCCTACCCTCCCACAAATTCTCTCAAGGGAGCCAGAGAACCTGGAGCAGAAAACAACTCAATAACTGACTTGTGTGGAACTTTTGTGAGCCTGAAGGGGAGGCAGTGAGGAGAATCCCGGGCCAGGCGGCCTGGTACCTACTCATTGGGCTCAAACACTTTCTCTTCCTTGAACTTCTCTCCAGCAAACTCCTTCCTTTTCCTGAGCCGTTCGGGCCTGCGGTAGGGCCCGGTCTGGCCCAGGACACTTTCATCGATCTCCTTTTTCACTGACTCCACCCCCTGGAGGAGAGTAAAGCTTGGGGTGGGTACTGGGGACCTTCCTGACACCCACAGATCAGTCTCAGTCGGTGCACAGTTGTGTCTAAAATCAGGGAGTGTATGCTGTGAACCCCAACCTCAGGCCCGATGGTACCCTGGGGCCTCCCCTTCCCCAGGTCTTTTGGTCACCTGGCCCACATCATCCACCTGGCCTAGCAACAACATGCCTGAGACTCCAAGGGCTGACTTCTGCCCCCTCCCCTTCCAGGAGCAGCAGACATGCCTTCCCCCGCACCCAGATGACCCTCAGATTCTGAGACCCATACCCCACTCTCCCTGGAACCAGGCGGGCATCCTAAGTTCTGCCTCTGCCCCACTCTCCCGATTCAAGCAGACCCAAAGTCTGTGGGTCCACCTCCCCAAATCTCTCGAACCCATTTCCCCTCCCTCCACCCCAAGGACAGCTCCATCAAGGCCTCCCAAGACACTCTCAGGACTCCTCTGTGCCGGTACCAGAGTCCAGACTGGAAAGCTGTGCCTCTTCCACACCCAATACAGTCATACTTCAGTTTATTGCACTTCACACATATTGTTTTTTTATAAATTAAAGGTAAGACCCTCTACCAGTAAAAAGATTACAACTTGCTGAAGGCTCAGATAATGGTATTTTTTTTAGCAATAAAAAATTAAGGTCTATACATTGTGATTTGAGACATAATGCTATAGCACATGTAACAGATTACAGTACAGTGTAATGTAACTTTTGAATGCACTGGGAAACCACACCACTTCTATGGCTGGCTTTATTGTGATATTCACTTTAGTCAATGGTCTAGAACCAATCCTACAATATCTCTGAGGTCTACCTATATCCTTCTTTGGTTCCTTGTCACTTTCTGGAGGAAACCTTAAGTCCTCTGGGTGGCCTGCAGGACTGTTCCAATGGTCTCTGCTTTCCCTTGGCCTCCCTCTGAGACCCCTGCATTTGCTCTGACTATGCCAGGTGGCGAGGGATATACCAAGCAGACTGTACTTGCACCCCTCCACAGGACCGGCTCCCTCTGTCTACAACCCCTTCCCTGTGTGTTTCTCTGTCACATGTCACTCAGGAACTGCCTGTCCCCTTTTCTGTCCCCCCAAACCCTTCGAGAGTCGGAACTCGGACTTTGTCTTCTGTGGCTCCTGTGGCCAGCAGAGGCCCTGGCATGTGGTACGGTTCAATAACTGTTACTGGAATGAATTCAGGACCTCAGTCACCCCCAGTGCAACAGAACTCTGGGTTATGGACATTGCTTAGGGTGTTAGCAGCTGAGAGTGTGCGAGAGGCTCTCTCAGTGCATTAACCTGAAGCTCCATAGGGGCTGTGACTTGCCGAAGGTCACCCAGCCAGGAGGCAGCAGGACCTGAAACCTCAAGTGGGCTCTCCTCACCAATCCCACTGCACTCCCTTCAGTGCAGCCAGCCTTCTCTGGGGTTGAGCTCTGAGGTGGGAACCCTGGCTCTCAGCTTCAGAGAGGGCCAGAGCCCACGCAGGCCCCAGCATCTAACTCACCTGGGAGAAGGCTTTGAAGGCCCCACCCTTGGACACCGACTCAGCAGACTGCTTGGCAGTCTTGGCTGCTTCCTCCACACCCTCCTTGATTTTCCGGCCAAGGTCACTTTTACTGACTTCGTCAAGACTCTACTGAGACAGAAAAGGGAGAGGGTGTCAGCGCAGTACCCTTGGAGACCCACAGGGGCGCCCCTGGAACCAAGGCCAGTCCTTAACCTCCAAAGGGTGGGTGGGAACAGGCACTCTGAACTCATCTGGCTCCTCAGGCCCCAAGACTTAAGCACACACATCTGAGAACACTGCCTATAATTTCCGGGGTGCTGTTCCCTGGGTCATCTGGCCTTTTCCCAGAATGGGTAGGAGCTCCAAGTCTTCATAGAATGCCACAAGAGCAGCAGTCCAGGGAGAGGGAGTGAGAAAGAAAGTGAGGGTGTGCCCAGTATTGGGCCTAGAACCTGCAAAGTCCTGCCTCCCCTCTCCTGCCCACAACAACAGAACCAATAAGAAGAAAGACCCCACACCGTGGGGGGGAAGGCAGGGAATCTCAACCTCATACCTACTCTCCCCTGGGGCGAACTATCCCCTCCCCTTCTGTTTTCAGGCAGGCAGAATAAAACCTTTATTTTACCCTCGTGTCCTGGCTGGTGGACCATTCACTTCTAACTGAAGTAGTAAACTGCCTGGCAGGTGGGCAAGTGTGACTTCCCTTCCTTCCTGAGGGGTGTTGTGTATTTGAACTCTGGAAGCCACCATGCCAGGCTGGCTCTCCCCTTGTTAGCTGCCCAGCTCCCGAGTCATGTCTGCATGACCCCATGGTGGGCACAGATGGGCCATGGGGGCTATGGCAGGAAACTGAGGGACCCAGAGGCCATTACCTCCTTCACAGTGCCGGTGATAGCCCCCAACTTCTTCTTGATCACCTCACTTGTCCGCACGGTTTCGGATTCAATGGTTTTCTATCGAAAGGATGTTGTTTCCTTTTGTTACTATATAGCAGTTACCAGAGAGCCAAAAGACCAAAGAAACATTTTCTCAGCAGCCCCCCCCCTCCCCCAAACGTCACCTCTCCATCCCCCTCTAACCCACCCCACTGCCTGGTCTGTGGGTCTCAGCAGCTGAAGGCCAACTGGGACCCTCCTAAGCACAGGAGGCCTTGGTCCTGAATCTTTCTCTGGGTGGCAGGGGCTGGTCTTGCCTGTCAGCTTGTCAGTATTCTCCTTCCCCACTTTGCCCCCCACCCAGTCACCAGTCACTGCAGCATTTCCCACACCCCAGCCACCCCACCCAACCTTAGCCTGCTCTGCCCCCAAAGGACTCCTCAGCCCAACCCCGACTTTAATGAAAGGGTGTTCTTCCCTTGGGTTGAGTTCCCACACAGGTAGTCACATCTATTTGAGAGATTTGGGGGGACACTCAGAGGGAACAGGGCTTGTACACAGCCTGGGAGGGGGCCTAGGGCAGTGTACCCCCACTCAGTGCAGCTACTTGTTAAGAGGTGGAAATGGTAATTAGTAATTATACAAGCACCCTGAGGCACATTCTATCCATTTCACTCAGAGGACCTATGATCAGGAGGCTCTTAGGAGCAGCTCACCTCAAACCCAGTGCTTGAGGGGTCACAAGGGGTCTTTGGAGCTGGAGATTCTAACCCAGCAGGTAGAGAGGGCCCTGCATTTCTCACCAGCTCCCAGAAGCCAATGCTGTACTATGTCACTACAGAACTGGAAAGCTGGATGATCCATTCTTGTCCCCTAGGCAGCTATCATCACTGAGGTGAACTCAGCTCCACAAAAGCTGCTCTTCCCCCAGTCACACCTGCACTGAGCTCCATGCACTGTCTGGGACCAGGAAAATCCTGGCTCTGAAAGTAAGTGCCCACTGAGGGAGACACAAGCAAAGGGACTCACATATTTCCTTCTGGCTTCCTGGAGCGCATCTGACTCTTCCAACTTCCGGGCCTCATCTCGGAATTTTTTTATACTTTCTTTCATTTCTTTGTTTTTGGCTAACTCTTGTTTGATATTATCTAGCAAGCCGGAGAGAAAGCCTTTTCGGTTTCCAGAAGAATAGGATTTGAACTGGAAAGATGTAAAAGGAATAAAGGATTTTTAATTTTCTCCTTTTTGTTTATGCAGGTTTAACAATACAAGACAAATTTAAAAAGTACAGACATCCAGACAACAAAGTATTATCCTATATAATAAAAGCCTAATATGCAAATCGAACAGCAGAATGACTGGCAGAACGACCGGTCGCTATGATGCGCACTGACCACCAAGGGGCAGATGCTCAATGCAGGAGCTGCCCCCATCCTGCTGGCCCCGACCAGCCATGGCAGTGTGGGCGGGCCAGGCCAGCCAAGGTGGGTGCCAGCGGGGGACCCTACCCATGCACGAATTTCATGCACCAGGCCTCTAGTTTAGCAACAAAAAGAAGTGAGCTATCAAGCCATAAAAAGACCTAAAGGAAACTTAAAAGCATGTTATTAAATTAAAGAAGCCAGTCTGATTCCAACTCTATGAAATTCTGGAAAAGGCAAAACTTTGGGTTTGGGATAAACAGACAGGACACAGGATTACTAGGGCAGTAGAAATTATTCTGTATAATACTATAATGATGAATACAAATGATTATACTTGCCAAAACTCATAGAATGTACAACACAGAGTGATCCTAATGTAATCTATAGACTTCAGTTAATAATAATGTATCCATATCAGCTCACCAGTTGTAACAAATGTCCCACCCTGATACAAGATGTGAATAACAGGGAAATTGTGCTGAGCGGGAGAGGAGGTATATGTGAACTCTCTGTACTTTCTGCTCAATTTTTCTGTGAATCTAAAACTGTTTAAAAAAAAGTCTATTAAAAATAAAACATAATGCCAGGCTCCTTCTCCAACAGAGGAAACACTGGAAAAGAAACAGGAGCAGCTTAGAATCCTCCTGGGGATTCAAACATGCTCACCCAAGGCCAAGGTCAACACCAAAGGGGCTCATGACCCAAAACTGAATTTGAAGAATTCTGTGGCCCCTACTCCCAAAGGGGGCTGGCACAGGGCCCTGTTCTCCAGGCTTTTGGGGCCAGGTAACTTCTTCGTTTGGGGCCACTCCCAAGTTTTGGGACTTACATGTCACCCAAAGGCCTGCACACTGGTCCAAATCTCCCTCTCTTGGCCCATAGGATCACAGTCACCGAGAGCTCAAGCTCAAAATTCCCCTCCACCCAACACACCCAGAGGCCAGACTCTAAAAGAGGCCCTGCTCCAGGAACAAGCCACAATGTTGTACACTGCTTAAGACACAGGGTCAGACAGAACCAGGTTTAGATCCCTGCTTTGGCACTTATGTAACTAAGAGCACGCTCAGAGAAGAGAATGCTTAAAGAATGATTGTGAGAGAGTCAAGTCATAGTGAAGTGGCTGAGTGTGCTCAGCTGCTCCTACCACTTCCACAATGTGTTGGGTATGCTGCCATGGTTGGGGGCTCACTTTACCGATTTCAAGAGCAACTGCCTCCCCGGCCCATCCAGCCCCAGGGAAAGTTTTGACAAGCTCAGGGCTACTCCACAGGAAAGGCGGCCTGGCCTTGTCTAGATGCACCCTGGCAGGCTGCTGTCTTGTCTAGATGCACCCTGACCAGCCTTTCTCTCCACAGGACTCCAAGTTCTAAAAACATCAGGGACTATGCCACCTTGCAGCAGCCCTGACACTCGCTCAGGGGCTACAAACTGCAGTTGGGATTGGACAAGTAAAGGAAAGGGCCACAGGGCCTGTCCCATGCCTGTAACAGCACCAGGAGAGGATCAGGGAGATAAAGCCTGAGCAAGGCAGGCACAGGAAACTAGCTGTCTGCATGGACACAGCTGAGATGAGCCTGGAAAGGAGAGTGGGCTGCCCAGTGCAGACTGGGGAAGAATGTCAGGTTTTGGGCTTTGCTCCCTGGTCGTGAGGCACCAACAGAAGCATGGTTAAAGGGGAGTGACAGGGAGGGCAAAGCTCTAGAAAATGCTAATGTGAAGAACAACATAAAGGATGGGGGAGATGTAGCCTGGAGAAACTAAGCCCCAGGATATGATGGTTGACACTCTGGAGTTGCTCAAATGCTTATAAGGCTGTCACCTAGAAAAGGAACAGCCTTGCGCAGTGAAGGACCCACTGGTAGAAACCACAAAGGACGCCTTTCTAGCCATCAGGTGACACATTGTGCTACTTTGTGAGGCAGGGTTTCTAGCCCTGACAATGTGGAGCACTTTAGGGATATGGAGAAGACTAGGCATTTAGGCTCTGTAACTCCCAAGGCCTTAGATATGGAATGCCTGGCAATATGGGCAACATCCTGGAGCCCTCTTTGTTGTCAACTAGCTCTGATTTTTCAGGCCTCCCCCTCTGTCTGCTTGATCTGAGTTACTCACCAGGGGCAGCTCTCCATTTGGCCTGCGTATCTGATAGGTACCACGGGGTAGTGGCACTAGATTGTGGCTGGACAGAAACTGGACGCCACTGCCGAGGCATCTCTAATTGGGGGAGAAAAGAAAAAGATCCATTCAGATAAGAGGGTAACTAGGAAGTAAATAGGCCACACTAAAAAAGCAGGAGTTGCCTGAGACTCATTTGCCAATTTTTAAAAATATATATATTTTTATTGATTTCAGAAAGGAAGAGAAACATCAATAATGAAAATCAGCCGCCTCCTGCACGCCCCCCAGTGGGGGTCGAGCCCGCAACCCAGGCATATGCCCTTGACTGGAATCAAACCAGGGACCCTTCAGTCTGCAGGATAATGCTCTAGCCACTGAGCTAAACCAGCTAGGGCTCGTTCGCCAATTTTTATCCCATGACTGCCACTTGCTAAACGCTCCACAATCTTCCCAAATTCTGAGAAGCGAGTGGAATCTGGTGGGAAGAGAAAACACTGGATCTCCATCACCAGGGGCCATATCTACCCTCCCACCTCTGAACCTAGGGGAAACTAGATTGGTCCTAGGAAATGCCAATTTATGGTGGAACAAGGCTAAATCCCCAACTTAATCCCTTAGTCTGACAATAGGCAGGCTGAGTCTCAATGCTGATGGCAAGCAGTCTTTTCTCACAAGCCCACCCACTTCTACTGGCCTTGTAAGACCAGAGACCTGGGCATTAAGAGGTAAACACTGATAGCCCTGGCTAAGTAGCTCAGGTGGTTAGAAGAACATTGTCCCAATACGCCAGAGTTGTGGGTTTGATCCCTAGTCAGGGCATATACAAGAATCAACCAATGAATGCATAAAATAAGTGGAACAACAAATAGATGTTTCTCTCTCTAAAATAAATTTTTAAAAAGAGCTAAACACTGATAACTTACTGTACCAGGCACAACCCTGGAATAAACCTACCATGTCCTGGTCCAGGGTCAGGCTATAAGCAGGGCAACTTAGGGAGTCACTTGGCAAAGATGCTGCTAACCTAAGGGCTTATGCAGGTCCTGTTCAGTGTTGTATCCCAGAACCCAGCATGGAGCCGGGCACATTGATATCAATAGCCCGATAGAACCAAACTTTCTTCTTTGTTTTTTTTAAAAATAAATCTTTATTGTTGAAAGTATTACTTATGTTCCCTTTTTTCCCCCAATGACCCCCTCCAGCCCACCCCTGTCCCCAACCCCAGGCCTTCACCACCCTATTATCTGTGTCCATGGGTTATGAATATATATGCATACAAGGTCTTTGGTTGATTACCTCCCACCCACCCACCCATCTCCTCTCTTCCCTCCAAGATTCTGCACTCTGTTCCATACTTCCATGTCTCTGAATCCACTCCGTTCATCAGTTTATTTTGTTAATCAGACTCCACATGAGTGAGATCATGTGATACTTATCTTTCTCTGACTGACTTATTTCACTTAGCATGATACTCTCCAGGGCCACTGCTCTAAACCCTGATTCAAAAGACAAAGCCAATGAAAAAAATCAGTCCAAGACAACTTCTTTCTCCGGCACTCAGATTCCAATGGAATATTTTCCTTCCTCCAGAATCTGGCTCTGGAGTCAGAATGACCTCGGCTTTATGTTATAGCATAGTAAAAGCTAGGAAAATTCCAGGAGAAGCAGAATAGGGAAACTGAGACAGTTAAACAGCAGTTTGTGTCCATCTAGTACAGTGGTTCTCAACCTTCCTAATGCCGCGACCCTTTAATACAGTTCCTTATGTTGTGGTGACCCCCAACCATAACATTATTTTTGTTGCTACTTCATAACTGTAATTTTGCTACTGTTATGAATCGTAATGTAAATATCTGATATGCAGGATGTATTTTCATTGTTACAAATTGAACATAATTAAAGCATAGTGATTAATCACAAAAACAATATGTAATTATATATGTGTTTTCCGATGGTCTTAGGCGACCCCTGTGAAAAGGTCGTTTGGACCCAAAGGGGTCTCGACCCCCAGGTTGAGAACCACTGATCTAGATTCTAGAAATAGACCCATCTTTGTGA